>NW_021703776.1:80745480-80753531 GCF_005190385.1 Monodon monoceros | reverse complement strand
AGGGAGATGCAAGAGGGAGGAGATATGGGGATATATGTATATGTAGAGCTGATTCACTTTGTTATACAGCAGAAACTAACACACCACTGTAAAGCAATTATACTCCAATAAAGATGTTAAAAAAAAAAAAAGAGAGACAGGCATTACAAAAGCATAAAAAAAAAATGAAAAGAGTGGAAAAGAGAGGACAGGAGCTTCTGTGACCACAGACATGGGCAGCATGGGCCTCCCCTCCCTGGACTCCTATTTCTAAGGTCTGCCTCCCTAGGCTTTGCAAGTAAGTTTTTATATATTTAAATATGCCACCTGCTGATTGCCTGTGAGAATGATTTCCTGAAAGCAGTGGGTTTCACATTTTAGTGAAAGGCATCAGAATCACCTGGAATGTTTGCAAAACATGCAGATCCCCAGGCCCCACAGGGGCAGCTGGCTTGATAACACATTCTTTCTTGGCTCTGTTGCCCACTCCACTACTGGGCCCTCCTTCACCTCTTAAATAACCTACCTTCCCTTAAATCCTTGTCTCAGGCTGTGCTTCTGGGGGAGCCCAGCTGAAGCCAGCAGGATGCATGTACACTGTGCCATAGATTCCCCTCTCAGGAAATCCCTCCCCGTGGCTTCTGCATGCAGGGGTGAGCTGATGGTGCAGGGAGGGGCGCACTGCTGTCATGCCCCTCACTGGCCCTGTCGATAGGTCTCACACATCTGATCTTGCTTCCAGGAGCCAGGGCTTTCATAAACTGAGCAAAACCCACATGGTACACTCACCACCACTTGCAGATGGTCTAGTAAAAAAAATATATGGATTGTCTGAGTTTCCAGAAGAAACAAATTGTATTCCCACTTTGCCCTCTTAGCTTTGCTCCATGTGGGAGCTTCATGCTGCCAGTATGCCTCCTGGGTGAGTAGCCTGCAAAAGTTTGAGTCTCAATGATTACCCCAAAGCAGGAATTGTGGCCTAAGTCTCCATGTGTGAAATACATATCACAGCTTGAGTTAAATGGACCCCAAATATATGGCATTTATTTTTTGCATTATCTAACACACAGGCAGTTTTTCACGTGGAAATCAATGGAAATCATTGGAAATCAATGGAAAAATGAGATTATAGGCAAATCTCCTTTGAGGATTAACTGTCTGGAAATAGATTTGGTGTGCATAAATATTTGGGGGTGGGATGGATGATGAGGTCAGACACTTTCCAAAGACACATTTCATGTCGTGGTGGGGTAGCCCAAGGTGAGACCAGGCTGGTGACTCTGGAATCAGCTGCTGGCACAGGCTGAAGCAGAGGGTGAGTGGAGCCGTGGGGTCTGAGCCTGCTGAGTCCGGGCTGGACTGCCTAGTGTAACCATGTGAGTGTTACTGGCAGGGACCAATGACTTGTGGAGACAGTCTCGCTTCCTGTGCCCTGATGTGGCTATCAGTCTGGCTGGATTCTGACCTGTATATGAGCTTGTCACTTGCTCAGGGGCCACCAGATAAAGTCATTGGAAACACTCTGGAAGATGTAGAATGAATTTATTCCGTATTGAGCAGATTCCATGTCAGATTGGGATGATGGCCCCGTTCTCACTTTCAAGAGTTAAAGGTGATGTAAAACCGAACGTCAGAATTATACTTTCCCTAGGAGAGACCAATTCTGCTCATCTCTCAGAGGGCTGCACCGGAAAAGGCCACGATGTGCACGCAGGACCCCAGTTCTCTGCAGGTAGCGATCAGTAGGGGAAGGGGAAGAGCAGGCTCATTAGGCATTTCTCTCCTGAGTAGCTCACTCAGTCTTGTCAGGCCTCCAAAGCCACAACCAGCTGTGCTGTCCTTGTTCCTGAGATGGGCCCACCAGAGTGCCGGGGTGCTGCCCTCCATGCTCACCTGGGTGACAATACTCCTGGGGCCAGAGCTGGCCTCTAGCAGACGCTGAGGACTACGGTGCTGTCAGCAGCTCTGTGGGTACAGGGTACCTTTGGGTTTGCTCTGCCTGCCCTCTCCTTCATGTCCTTTTCCCCCCCATTTTTTTTTTCTTTTAAGAAGAGACATATGTTTCCTTCTTCCCTTCCTCCTTTCTTTCTTTCAATATTTATTTATTTATTTTTGGCTGCGTCGGGTCTTAGTTGTGGCATTTGGGCTCTCTAGTTGTGGCGTGGGCTTAGTTGCCCCGCGGCATATGGGATCTTTGTTCTCTGACCGGGGATCGAACCACCGGAGTTGCCTGCATTGCAAGACGGATTCTTAACCACTGGACCACCAGGGAAGTCCCCCCCCACAAATGTATTAAGGCACACATAGAAAAGGGTTTACAGAGGGACTTATTCACACACCTGCATTACTCTGCTGAGTCAGATGGCGCCAGTCTGCAGTGTGTGGCGGGGGTGGGCTGTCTACTACGGACATCAGGCTGCTCAGCTTACCTTCACACTTCTGGGGGAAGAGGGAGCTCTTCCAGTTCATAAGAAAGTTCCCCAAATTCATGGGCAGGCATGTGACCCATGAGCCCTCCCAGCCCCATCTCTGTATCAATGAAGCCGCCTTCTCTGTTTGCACCTTCCCTGCCCCAGGCTGCACTGCCCCCTGGTCACTCCCTCAAGGCTGTGCTGTGCGTTCACAGTGAATTGAGGATCCCGGTATAGAAACTTGAGGACACGGGATCCAGCCTATTTTATCTCTCCAAACTCTCCATCCTCCCTCCAGGCGGTTGCAGCCATAAAATAATGATTCTACAATCGAATAGCTAGCTCCTCATGTGGTGATGAGAGAGGGAAGGGAAAGGAATGCGAAGACATGGAAATGAAAGGAGAAGAGATCTCCTGGGCTGGAAACCTGTAGATTTTTTTCCTAAGTGACAAAGGGCGAGGGTGGCTTTATGAAAGAGGAAACTTGGTACCCTAACACCAGCCTTAGGAAAAGCAACAGCCCCAGAGAGAAAGTGTGTATGGGGCTTGGAAGCCAGGCTGCTCTGATTTCTGGCTCTAGTGCTTTCTCGCTGTGTCTCTAAGCCTCGGTTTCCTTCTTCATCTGTAGAGTGGACTTAATAATTTTGATCACCTCAGAGTTGGTGTGAGAATGAAAGAAGCCCACGCCGGAGAAGCAATATACAGAATAACGCAAGGTACCTGTCATGATACTTATGAAGTTCATGATGCTTAGGAAGTTGGAATTCATTGCAGAGATGCGACCGGGGGTAGAGG
Organism: Monodon monoceros; assembly: GCF_005190385.1. Taxonomy (NCBI): domain Eukaryota; kingdom Metazoa; phylum Chordata; class Mammalia; order Artiodactyla; family Monodontidae; genus Monodon; species Monodon monoceros. The sequence continues at coordinate 80,750,346 of NW_021703776.1, read as the reverse complement.
GCCTGCCTTGCACCGGGCCTGTCCTCCCCTCCTCCATCCTCCCCATCTCCTGCTGGCTGTCCCGCTCTGCCCCAGCGTTCCCGCGCTGTCTGGGAGGTGGGGAGAGGCGGCACTCCCTCCCTGGCTCACCGGGCGGCCAAGGAAGGTCAGGCCTGCGGCGCCGGCTGCAGTTGCGCGCGGCCGCCTCTAGATGGAACTTTCTCACTAACACAAGGTCGGGCGGGCCGCAGCTTCCCGGGCGCTGGGCGGCGAGCGGCTCCTTTCCTTCGCCCCGGGCAGGTGCGGGGTGCCTGGGCAGTAACTTGTGGAGAGTGCCTCTGGACCGTGCCCGTCGAGTCCGGCGGGCTTCCATCGGTTGAGTTTCCCCTCGGGAATCCAGGAGCTGCGTGGCGTGGGTCCCCAGGATTTTCCCGCCCCGTATCTGCAGTTGCTTGAATCAGCTCAATAAGATGCCGGTCACCGTGCCGGCCCGCGCCCCCTTCTGCGCAGGGCCCGCAGCGGCCCGATCTTCCGTCCATGCTCGGGCTGCGGGGGTTCTGTAGACTGCGCCCCGAGAGCCGCGGGGCAGGATAAATGGCCGAGCGGTAGCGCGGCGCGAGCAAACTTTGCAGGGGAAGCGCGCAGCTGAAGGCTTTACTCTGAGCATCCCCAACAAGAAAGCGTGGGGCGGGACACATGCCGTCTGCCGTGTATTCTTCACGGTGACCCTTTTCGTGACCCATTGCTCACGAAGGCGAGCCCCGGGCTCGTGGTCCCGACTACGTGCTCCGGGTGGCCTTCGTGCTGCGCTTCCCGCGCGTGTCCCGGGCTCGTCTGGCAGTCGGAGGCGCTCCTCTCCTTCACAGCCTTACTCCTACTTACAGCCGCCTGCACTTCTTCCTACCCTCCCCGCCCCACCCCCAGTCTTTGGGTCCTCCCTTTTTTTGTCGGGGGCGGGGCGGATGCAGTGATTTTTAAAATCAGAACTATTGACATTTCTGGTCCCCGCATCGCTGAGGGCTGATGAAGCGCGGAGGGGAATCCGCCGCCGGTCGAGTGTCCCTCTCCCTGCCCGTACCCGGGCAGAACCGAGACACCGAAATCCGAAATCCAGGGGCTCCCGCCCCTCGGGGTTCCTCCTCCTGCTTCCCGAAGTGACTGGTTGGCGCAAAGCGATTGGCGATCCCGGGCGCGATCCCGGCCGCGGCTCCCCGCACCGCGCCGGGTGAATGGCCGCGGGCGGAGGATCTGGAGGCGCCGGGAGCAGGCCAATCGCGGCCGCCGGTGGGAGTATTTGTTATTCACATGGAAGAGACCTGGCGCCGGCTGGGCCAGCTCAGCCCCCTCAGCCCCGAGACCAGCCACAAGTGCGGCCGCGGTGCTCTCCTAGAGCGGCGGCGGCGGCGTTGGCGGCGCTGACATGGAGCTGCGGGCCCCCCGCGGGCTTCCTCACCGCGCCCTCTGTGGGGAGCAGGGTAAGGCTCGCCGAGCAGCGGAGAGAGGAAAAGAGAAGAGCAAGTGCCGAACCACAGGAAAAAAATTCCCCACCCCCGAACTCTCCCCAAAGGCTGTGCTTGAGGATAAAAGAGAATTCCCCCGTTTTGATTCCCCTTTTCGTTTTCTTCCCTAAAACCGTTCAGTGGACAGCCAGGTGCACCGTTCCTTCCCAGATCACTTTAGTGATTTGCTTTTCCTGGGCACAAGTAGATGGCCTTGCACACCCGGGGTCCGGGAGAGAACTGGTGGGCGGAGGTGACGGGAATGAGAGGCGAGGGAGAGTGGGCACCAGGGGGCGAGGGGCTGGCCGGGCATCGGAGCTTGATTGGGTGTCTGTTGATTTTACGTTGCAAAGAACAAGGCAGCCACCCCTCTTATCTTCCCATGATTACATTCCAGTGAGGAGGTTCAGAAAAGAGGCAGGCTTAGCATGGAACTCCCAGGGCTTGGAGATGTGGTCCCCCAAAAGTTTAGTCGGCGAATGGGAGACTGAAGGGTGACGGGAAGGGGCAGGCGCGCCTAGGGTGCTCGGATGGGGCGTGCGGCGGCAGGATTGTAAAGCGCTCCTTCCGCGGATTGCCTGCCCCGTGTGACCTCCTGGATCTGCCCTGGCGGAATCCGGACTTGCCCCGCCGAGATGACGAGGTACCTCCGTTCCGCGAACTAACGGGAGGGATTTCCGAAGTTAGAGGCTTCCGGGATGAGTTGGGGTAACCCCCGCCTTCCTGAGCGTGGGGCTGGATGAATGTCTAAGCAGGATCTAGGGAAGATGGGGGTCGCGGGGGAAGCCGGGTGGTTTGGGGGTTCTCGAGACCCCCACATCCCCACACAGCGTACGTGTGGTATGCCTGAGCATGCGTTCCCCGAGTTAGCCCGGCGAGGTTGGGGTTTCCGCGCCCCCCTTTTGCGGCTTTCAGGAAAACACTGGAGTTCCGTGTTCTGCTGGGGGTGGGAGGAGGAGTAATGGTCTCGGGCATCTTGAGTTTAAACGACAAAGGCAATGCCCCCGACAGCGCCTCCGAAGCACCTGCGGCCAGCGTGGCCCCAGTTTGGCTGGGACCCGCGCGGGGTGTGGGCGCTCGCGGCGGCCAGGTGCGGCGGGGGCGGAGGCGCTCCCTGCCCTGCAGCGCGCGGAGCCCGGATCCCCGGGCGCGCCGGGGGACTGGGGCGGCGCCGGAATACCCCGGCGGCGCGGGAAAGGCAAGAGGAACCGGGTACTTCTCCTAAGGGCCTGGTTCTACCCGGAGCCGGGGTTCAACAGACGAAGGAACAGAGAAGAAAAATAAAGATGCTGCAGGGAAGAGGGGAGCGGGGGCGGGGTGAGTGGCTGCGGGCTGAGATAGAGGCAGAGGCGGAGAACCCTCTGAGCCGCGCCGAGAGCGAGCCCAGGGGCTCTGCCAAGCAGCTCGGAGATCCTCTGAGGTTCGTACAGTTGGTGAAAATGTAACAGAGTCCCCGCCCCCCAAAACCCCGTCTGACACGCTTCCTCGGTGCACCTGAAATGCGGAGGGGTGTGCGAGTCAGCCAACTGCGCAAGACGGCGCCCTCGACGCTTCCCTGAAGAATTGTTTCCCCCGGGGCCGGGGATCAGAGGGTGTCTGCGCGCCCGGGAGGGCAGGGGTGAATATAGACCCACCCGCCAGCTGCAGAAGCCCCAAACCCTCAGTCCCCGGAGCGAGTCCCGCCCGAGGAGGAAATGCCCTATTTGCCATTTGGGGGTGATCCTTTCCCACAGACCTGACGGCGTGGGAGTCTCGCAAACATCCAAGAATACACTACTGTCTCGGCCACGACCGCGATTGAATACAAATCCTGCCAACATCAGAACTGGAAAACAGGGTTGGTGGTGGAGGTATCGATAAGGAAAATCACAAACGGGAGAAATGCATTCCGATGATAGCTGGTATTTTGCTTGAAAGAAAAAAATAAAAAGAGAAAAAAGAGCCACCAGCAGGTAGATCTTGGATAAACAGTTTATTGCACTTGACTATAATTTCCATTTTCCGTTATGAAATTGTCAGTAATTGCAAATGGCTACAGAAACCACTTTAGTGTACCTTGGTCCCTTGCTTGTGAATAATGTCCTCAAAGATCTCTGTCGGAGACAGAACCAGCTGTGTGGAGTTCATTGCCTGTTTCTTGAAAATATGTGGTTTGATAATTTTGAAAAGCCTTACCCATCGGGGAAGATGAAGTAAGCTTTTAAATGTAATTTTCCCATTTCAAAGTCAACTACAGGTTGTATCATACTTGAGATAAAGACAAAGAATTCTTGCTTTTAAATCAGGGATATGGGGAGAAATAGGTGAGGGGAGGCTCCCCAGGAGAGGATTTATCCAGAATAAAGAAAAAGATGCTGAGAACACAGCTCTGTACAGTTAATTAGGCTCCATTTGTTCTACTTGGTTTGTGCTAGCTAGTTCTGCCCTCCTGCTCCTTTTACAAATTATTACTACTTAATAATGCTAAAAACATCTAAATCCAAAAGGAATAGATAAAAGGAAGAGTTGAGCTCTAATGATTGCAGGAGAAAGTTAGAGGTCTGGAGAGATGTGCTCTTTTCAAAGTTGGCTGGGCAGGTTGAAGCTGCTGCGGGGCTTGTTTAATCGGTATTTATGCAGCAAACAACGCGCAGACGTTCACTTTGGCAACATCTAGTGCCAATCATTGTGTAAGAGCATTTCGCTGCCTTCAGGGCATGAGGCACAGAGCACTGTATACATGTGCTCGTGGTAGCAATGCTTTTTTCCTTCCAAGTTCCTTTCCCACGGTCTTCCTCCTGTAGTTAGAATACTCAACAGAAAGAGGACTTTGCTTTAGTCCAGGGAATGGGGTTGCCCTGTCTCAGTGTCTTAAAAAGAAATGGTTGCATGGAGTTATCTCTTAGCTGGACCCACAGCAAAGATCTGGCCATATCTCGATGCCTGTCAAATAGGCTGGCTTTTGAAGGTTCAGGAAACTGTTGCTGTTTTCTTGATAGAACCTGATTGGACATGACCAGACTCACTCATGTAGTTTGCTCAGGGGGGACGACCACCCCATGTTGTGTGGGAGAAAAGGATATGAACGGAGAGCCAGCTGGATTATGATGTTTCCATCCCAAGGGGAGTCTTCTGTGTGCTAGAAATTTATATTTGAACTATCTTCCTCCCTTCCTTCCTTCCCCCCTCCTTTCCTTCCTCCCTCCCTTCCTCCCTCCCTTCCTTCCTTCCTTCCTTCCTTCCGCCTTCCCTCTCCCTCCCTCCCTCCTTCCTTCTTCCTTCCTTCCTTCCTTCCTTCCTTCCTTCTTCCCCCTCCCTCCCTCCCTCCTTCCTTCCTTCCTTCCTCTCTCCCTCCCTCCCTTCTTCCTTCCTTCCTTCCTTCCTTCCTTCCTTCCTTCCTTCCTTCCTT
>NW_021703776.1:80599094-80745470 GCF_005190385.1 Monodon monoceros | reverse complement strand
CTTCCTTCCTTCCTTCCTTCCTTCCTTCCTTCCTTCCTTCCTTCCTTCCTTCCCTCCCTCAGAGAGTTCTTTGGTTTGATTTTTATTTCTACTTGGTACTTGGACAACTTGTGATGAACTCACCCACTGACTGAGGACCTTGAGCATGATGCATTTTTCTCCCAGGACCTGCCTTCTGAGTGGTGGGCATTGCTGTGGGATGGATTTGAGAGGCTCCTGACTTATGATAACTCCCGGCTTTGGTTTGTTACAGTGCCAGTCTTAACCACTATTAGAGACATTTCTTTGGTAAAGAAATTATGGATCTCCTGGAAATGGTCTTATAAATGCAGCTGTTCCAGTTGGGGGATGACAGTAATGCATCTTCAGGTTGTGATACCTGTTGATGAATTTACTCACTCCCTGGGGAGGGCCACAGTAACAGGAAGCCGGGTCTTAAGGTTGTGACCTGTAGGACACATCAGCCCTGAGGGAGGGGGCAGATCCAGGTCTGGGGGAGGAGGGAGCAGGTGCGCAGAAGTGGGAAGATGTAGGAGAGGCTGAAGAGGAGTATGTGCAAATTATTGAGCACATACTTTTCCAGGCAAGGGTATCCCTGCAGATGGAAATCTTCTGGCTGTTTACTGGCTAACTTTTCTAGTGGTAATGAGCCGTAGTGGTAGAAGCTCTGCATCTTGTCCTGCATACAACTTAGGAAGGCATCCTATTGTCCTCTTCTCACTACAGAAGAATATCTTGTCACCACTTTCTTCAGAACAGCCCTTTGGGTGCTCCAAGTGTCCATGAACTTCAGCTCTCCAGCCAGATGTTGATTGCCATTGACTTTTCCTCTTGCGTCCTTCCTTCCAGTTTTCCCTTTGATTTCTTGGACGCATGACTTGTTAAGGTCTGACCAGCGCTGTGTACGACGGGAAAGTGTTTTTTAGGGTCTTCTAAGCACAGTACACCAGTAAAATACTTGAATTGTGCGACGGATTTTTAAAAAAATAAATTTATGTATTTTTTATTTATTTGTTTTTGGCTGAGTTGGGTCTTCGTTGCTGCGCGCTGGCTTTCTCTAGTTGTGGCGAGTGGGGGCTACTCATCATTGCGGTGCTTGGGCTTCTCATTGCGGTGGCTTCTCTTGTTGCGGAGCACGGGCTCTAGGTGTGCGGGCTTCAGTAGTTGTGGCACATGGGCTCAGTAGTTGTGGCTCTCGGGCTCTAGAACGCAGGCTCAGTAGTTGTGGTGCATGGGCTTAGTCGCTCCACAGCATGTGGGATCTTCCCAGACCAGGGACTGAGCCCGTGTCCCCTGCATTGGCAGGCGGATTCTTAACCACTGCACCACTAGGGAAGTCCCAGCGGGACTGATTGTTAAACGATAGTTTCCCTGTACATTCTTATAGCACTTGCCAGTTTATAAAGTACTTTGACATATATCATTTCATTTCGCAACCTTAGGAGGTGGCCAGAAATCATTCCTCAGTTTAGAAACAAAGAAACTGATCCCAGGTTAAGTGACTTGCCCAGTGCCATGGGGTGAGTACTGGGGGGTAATTCTCAGAACCTAGGATGCCACACTCACAGTCCACATCATCAGATCAGGGTCAGCTTGACATTCTTCATGGTCTGCTGCACCCAAGGGGTGTGGGGTAAGGGAAAGAACATATCACAGTCCTGCATTTGAGTTCCGGCCCAAGATTTTAGAAACATTCATATAATCTTTCTGTTTTTAGGTTCCTTATATACCAAATGGGGGCTGTGATACCAACCTCATTGGTGTATCTTGTAATGCAAATGAGGTAACGTGCTCCAGGCACGCTGTAGCATTCAGTAAATGTTTGTTTCAGCCCCTTTCCCTCTTCTTATATGATACACACTATAAAAGTCGCTTCTCATTACTTTAAATGTGGTCTTTTTATGCAATAGCTGTGTTATTGAAAAAAATGGTGCAAATTGAATTCTAAATCAAATTGCATTTTTTTTGCCTCTTTTTTTAAAAAAAAATCTCAGATTGCATTTTAAATGCACAGGGGGATTTAGCTATTTAAAGGAAACCTGTGGTGAATTCTTTTGTAATGCAAATAATCACCTTCTAATTTATCTGTTTAGTAAATTGAGCTTCTCATGTATCACATTTTCTTAATATGGGGCCTGCTTGTAGAGAAGAGCTTTTACAACCCTCTCTCACTGATGGGGAAAAGCCACTCAGCTTGCAAACGAAATCAGTTATTGTGTTCAGTTGGCAAAGCCTTGCTCTGGTGTTTTGAGCATAATCTCATATTCCCTTATCATTAAATAATAGAACCTCAGAACAAGAAACTGGAAGACACCTTAGAGATTATATGGTCCATCTCACTCATTTCACAGATGAGGAAATGGAGGCACACAGAGGTGAAGTGACATGCTCAGTGTCACCAGCCAGCGACTGTCAGACAAGGATCCAATTCCAGGCCTCTGTTGCCAGGGGAGTCTCTGTCTAGCCCATCCTCATTCTGTCCCCATCAAGATTCCAGGGCTGTGCATACCTGTGGTGGCATAGGAGATGATAAACAAATATGATGCATTTTCTAAAACAACCAAAAAGAGCTGCAAATGTGGGCTGTTTCAAGAAAAACTGCCGGATTTGCAATTTTGTGAATTGATGACGATATTCAGCTTAACCTATTTGTTAAAGAGCTGAATGGAATACAGCAGAGGGAGGCTGTTTGGCCTTTTTCTGAGAAAACGATTACAGTTCTTGGCTATTGCTATTCCTGTAAGGATTTTACCACACCGTGTCTTAAAAGCACTTGCCAGGTTGCTGGAGGAAGACCTGGTGACAGACCCAGATAGATCCCACATGGCTTGGTGGGTTTGTTCTCACTGGTGTCAGGCTGTCTGGGAAACCGGATTTGAAGCAGAGGGGTTTGGACAAACTACATTTGATATTCTCAACTCGTTGAAACATTCAGAAATCACCCTGCCCTGGAAATGCCCCCAGATTGTCCCCTCCTAATTAGTTCATTATTTTTCTTACAGAGCTAACGCTCAAAGATATGCACATTTCTGAAAGATTTCAGTGGAGGGGCAGGGCCTTCCCCCTTGCTTGTGCTGTCCCAGTCTCTGCAGAGACTGGGGGCTTTCTCAAAGGGCAGGACCCACCTGGAGGTCCTGAGGACTTTGACCTTGGTGCCATTTACTAGCTGAGGGCTTTGGGCCATACTCAACCTCTTTGAGCCTTTTTTTCTCATTTACAAGACCTAATGATTGGTGTATGAAAATTCAGTGAGATACTCTGTTAGGTGCTTGAGACTTTGGTTCAGAGAAGGTACCTAGAAGGTAAAAAAGCAGCAGAATTCAGGGCCCTGGTCCTTGAGGAGCTGTCCATATTCCTGGCCTTTCAGGAAATAGCTAGAGCCTGTGAGGGAGCCACAGACTCATGTCCCAGCTGGGGGGGGCCTGCTCCCCAGCAGACCCGGGCCACGGAGGTGGGTAATGGAAGTGCTAATGATCTACAAGGTACCCATTTACCGCGTACTTAGGACCAGCTGGGAGGGAATGAATGAACAGGAAGGGCTGCGCACGAGCATTTAATGGTTAAGCCTCCTGGAAGCCCTCCGCCTGAGGGCTCAGAAATAGTGGAAGGTGTCTTCTCCCCTCAGAGGTCGCTTTCAGGAGTGTGGACCTCACGCCTCCTTGAAGAAGTCCATCATCTCAGGTGAGGTTTCTATCAAAGCCCAGAGGAAGGTCCGTTTGAGAGAAAAACTGATTTTAAATCAAGCACAGAACATGAAGTAGAGCTGTCTGGCTCGATAGCACAAAAAGGTCATTTTGTTAAAATTCATTGACGTCCACTAGGATGAGTTCAGATTAACGCTCACAAGAATTGCCCCAGAGCAAGATTAGGCCCTGCAAGATTATGCGATGCCACCAGATTCATGTAGTTTTCTACAAACTTTCAAATATACGTTTCCTTAGAATTTTGAAGGGAAACTAAGCCTTCTGGTCATCAAGAGTCTGATTTTTATGACAACGTATCCAATCTTGAAATAACTGCTCTATTTCAACATTTTGTAAGTAGCTCTGATTTTACTTTCAAAGTGACAAAAATTTTCAGTAACAATCTCATCAACTGGGCAAATATGGAAAAAGTTGCTGTGCTTTAGTGGAAAATGAGTTGCAGACTAGATTAGCAACGATCGCTCCTGTTCACCGAGCACTTACCCTGTGCCAGCTACTGCGCTTTCCTCCGTGTGTGCCTTGTGGCAGGTTCTGGCACCCCTTTACAGACAAGAAAACCGAGCTTCAGAGTGGTTATGTGCCTTTAATTCTGTGTTGCAAAGGAGGAGATTTAAGCAAAAATCCAAGTAAACTGCCCAGTAAATCCCAACCAAAATGGCACCTCTTGTTTTCCATTTAAGTGCATTCATCCACTAAACAAAACTAACTCCTGTCTCTCTGTTATTTACTCCCCAATCTTTCCCTAACTTGAAGCTCTAAACAGACCTATGAGATGCTAAAGAGACTAAAAATTATTGCAGACATGAATACCTTTAAAAGAAACTCAATTTTACTACCTCCAGGGCTGTACAACAAGTGGAACTAGGTTAATGCCACATGAGTAGCATAGGTAAGGATGATTTGTAATTAGCAGATAGACTGAGTTTATGGTCGTCTATAATTGAAAACCATTTATTCTCTGAAGTGTTTTAAGTACTTGGGAGGTGGCTTGAAGAACGGCATGTCCCCTTCCTTTTCCCCTTCATCACTTCTCCTTCGAGTATCCGTTCATTCTGTGCTCTGCCAGAAAGGATACGCTCAGGGTCAGCCCAGCCCTGTGGACTTGGTCACAAGCCCTGAATTAGTCATCAGAGTTAAATGAGATTTTACTGTCTTCTAACTGGTCCTCCTCGTGAAACTGTAAAGCACAATCCTCCTTCTCTTAATGGGTGGTTGGTGTAATCCGTGGTCCATCACTTAGATGGTTTCATACAGAAAGTCAAGTTAGCTTTGTGTTTCCTTTTGTGGAATGCCTGAGGTCAGACTGTTGCCAAATCACAGATTTTCTGAGGGAGAAGCAGTTGCTAAGAGAATCACGTGTGACGGAATATTAGTCAAGTCGTGAGAAAAATCAGAAAAGGACGAAGTATTTCGAGGCCGAATATGGGAAATCCAGGGCTTAGCATGTGCCAGGAGGCAGGAGATGCTTGTCACAGGCAGATGAGAACTGTCCCCGCAGACTGGGCCATGGACTGTATTTCTGAGTGTGCTCCAGGTGTATACAGCAAGCCCCCTTTCCTCATCTAAAAGTGAAAAAAGTGCAGCTTTCTCTGAAGGCTTTTGGATATATGTTCACTTGGCCTCTAGAGAGGCACCATCCTTTCCTTTGGGTTGGGGAGGAACGAAAATTTTATGAACTGGAAATTGAACACGTGAGTGGAAAGCACAACCAGATGTTGGTTGGCTAAGGTAGAGGAGAGCTGTCCAAATTTCAGGTTTCAAACCCATACGTATAAATAGGTGAGCAATGAACATTAGATTAACTCTCCTACCGAAATATGCTGGTGCTGTTTATTCTCTTAACTGCATGTGCGTTTCAAACATCAGATTCCCTTATGTGAAGTCAGTTCTTGTTTTCAGTTAAACCTCCACAGAAGTCCTTGGCAAGAATCTCATGGCATTCTTTAACAGTGAAGGTCCTAGAATAAAATTTTCCTATAGATTTGCTTGTAGATGTTTTCACTCTAGGTTATTTCTAGTCTTGATGAAATAACTGTTTTCCCCACTGAGTCTGACAAAATTAAGAAGCTCTTCAGTAGACCTCTAGCTCTGATTTTCTCTAGTGATTCTAGGATCAAGAAACGTTTGCTTCAGAACTGTAATCATACCCATTGCTTCCACTCCGACAAATTAATAGGAAACTCTGACAATGGTAATAGGAGTATTTTCACACATAACCTACCCTATGTGTTTAATTTTCAAGTCATTTTTTTGTTATCAGAGAACAATAAGATAATGTACACAAAATAGCCGACATTCTATGTTTAATCTTTTCACAAGCTCTAAAACTTATACATTTTGGGCTCCTTGGGTGGATTCCTTTCTCTTTTTTTTTTTGTGATTGAATAATCACTTTTTCCCATTGGGAAATCTGAGGCACCAAAAATGTCATTAACAAATGACTGGCTTGTTGAATACATCACAGAAAATAGCCTTTCATTCTGATTTTGCGGACGAAATTTAAATGCTAAATTCAGACAGCTGTAAAAAGTAAAAACAGATTTGAAAAGAACTCATGCCATCAATCTCAGGATTTTTACCTTCACAGAAATTGGATTTATTGAAATGAAATGGTACATAAAAATGCTTTCTGATTTGGGAGAATCAACCTAGTTTCTGATACGTTTCTGTTTCCCTTGCTCCACAAGTGTCATCAATCTCTCTGTTTAGCTGCAGTGCAGCCAGGTGTTCAGAATCATAAGGGGACAAAAAGAATTAGTTTCTTACTGAATAGGGAAAATTAAACAATAAAAAAGAGGTCAGTGCAAACAGGTCTTAAATTATGAAAAATGTAGACCCTTTGAACTGAACCCTTTCTTTTTTTGCTTCCAGCCTCCCAGGAATAATTCTGCTACACGGCTGACTTCAAGGATGTGAATTGGTGACCTCATCCCAGCATCAGAACCTCAGGTGTTGCTCTAGTTTTTGCATCATTCCAGGCAAGTTGACTTTATATGGAAATAAAATTGAACCTTGGGGTCTGATGGAAATTCACTGTGACATTCAAATCAAGAACACCTGCTGAAACCCACAGAGCCTTTTCCCCATGGGCCCTGATGGTAGCCTCCAGAAGGTACAGCCTCAGGTGGTTCCCCTTCTTCGGTGGCAAGAATAAACTTTGGGTCTTGGATTGCAACACCACCTGTGGAGAAAATGGTATTCGAGGGAAAGCGATCAGCCTCTTGTCCTTGTTTTTTCCTCCTGACCGCCAAGTTCTACTGGATCCTCACGATGATGCAAAGAACTCACAGCCAAGAGTATGCCCATTCCATACGAGTGGACGGGGACATCATTTTGGGAGGTCTCTTTCCTGTCCACGCAAAGGGAGAGAGAGGGGTGCCTTGTGGGGAGCTGAAGAAGGAAAAAGGGATCCACAGATTGGAGGCCATGCTTTATGCAATTGACCAGATTAATAAGGACCCTGATCTCCTCTCCAATGTCACCCTGGGTGTCCGGATCCTTGACACCTGCTCCAGGGACACCTACGCTTTGGAGCAGTCACTAACGTTCGTGCAGGCTTTGATAGAGAAAGATGCGTCTGACGTGAAGTGTGCTAATGGAGATCCACCCATTTTCACCAAGCCCGACAAGATTTCTGGCGTCATAGGTGCTGCTGCGAGCTCCGTGTCCATCATGGTGGCTAACATTTTAAGACTTTTTAAGGTAGGTAAAGGCACTAGGCAACTCTGACCATTGTGGAAAGACAATAAATTGTCCTGACTCCAACTGCAGGTTTAAGAGGAAAGCGAATGTGGTGAAGATGCTCGTAGACCCTCTCAGGGCCACAGTTTCCTCACAGAGAGGGGTTTGTGTCTAGGTTTCTACAAGTGTTGATTTAGTTCCATTTTTAAAAAGAATGAATTGGATTAATTTTGATCTTTTTTTTCTGAACAAACAGAAAGGTGATAATTTCTATGACATGTCGGGTCCTCAGTGTCTTGGGATATGCTGTTTATTGAGGCTTATTTTAAAGCAAAGCAAGTGTTTTTCGAGGGTCTGATGAACTCTTAGCTCATTTATCAGATCAAACATTTCTATGGTATTTGAGATTTAAGATAATTTACTTGGTGAAATTTCTTTAACGTGGGATGCTGTGTTATGACAAAAGTTCCTGTGTGGAGAAATAGTATTTATTACTAATGGGTAGATGGGAGTGACACTCTGGGCTAGAAGATGGCCATAAAGTTGTCAGGTTTGTTATAGCTACAGTAGAGCAGAACCTCATTAATTCAGACTGCTCTGATGCAGACTTAGAATAATTATATGTAATTCTTGTTGAATTAAAAGTTCAGATTTAGCAGGATAATTCGAGACTTTTTGGTTTAGGTTGGATGATCTATTATCTATAGATTACATTTTGAATAAAATTGGCAAAATAAAACAACACATGGAACAATATTTTGAAAGCAGAAAGTCCCATAAACATAAAGTTATTGTAATTCATCTTTCATTAACTTTCTCATTTTATTTATTAACATCCGTTATGTAGTCCTTTGTAATAGACATAATTTTAAAAATTGAAAATACTTTTCACTCTGATTTTTTACTCAGTGGGACATGACTTTTCCAGCTTACTCTGAATTAATGAGTCTTCGTTTAATATTGTGAGAAGCTGTTTCTGTGCATATTAGATTTAAAAATATTAAAAGAATATGGAGAAGTTGGACAGATGACAGATACAGTGACGACAATGAACAAAGCGATGGAAAACTGACTTCAGAAAATAGAAGGGTTCGAATCAAAAGCTTTCCGCTCTGGAAGCTGTCTTGGGGGACCATCTAGCCTGGTTCATGTCTGTAACATCCCCCCAGCTTCTGTTTGAATTCCCTAAGTTTGGAGGAGAGAATGGTAAGAGGCCCCTTAGTGACTATTTTCAGGTGGATGAAATTTTCTCAGGTGAGGATGCTGCTGAGCAGAAGCTCTCTGTGTCTAAGGAGTGCTGAGGAGTGGCACACAGGCGTCAGGGAATGCCTGAGGTATCTGAGCCAGACGTTAGGAAGAGCCCCTTGGCAAGGAGGAGGACACAAGATTAAAATAGGCAGCCAAGGGTGCTCTAATTGTCCATCTCTGGAAACATTCAAGGGAGACTGGAAAGTTGTTAGTGATTTCTCTTGCGCTAATTGACCCCTTGCCTGGAGGCAAGATTCAGAACCAGAAGCTCCAGGTTTACCCCAACATCCTGGGATCTTGGATTTCTCCCAGCATCCTGATTCTGAGCCGCATGGCATTTTCGGCTCTGGGGTGATGTCCAGCTCCAGCCAGTTTCCCAGTTCTCTTCTCCTCTCTGACTTGATCTCCCTCCCCCGATGCTCCAAAGCATCTCTTTTCTGTTCTTAACTCATCAACACCCACTTTTAGGGAAGGGGAAACTTTCGTGAGGCTCATCTCCCTCCTGTTACTCTCCCCTTATAAACTAATTCTGGTTCCAATCAATCCCATCGTAATTCCCGTGAATCCTGTCTCTTTCCTGGAGTCTGGTGCCAAAAGTGGGCAAGGATTTGAGGAGTGGGATGGAGGCGATAATTGCTCAGTTGAGGTTTTCAAAACTTGTTTACATTAATTTTGCTGAAGAATCAGCTTATCTGTAAAATGGAGATGTTAACACTGTGTTAGGTTGTTGGATGATTTAATGAGATAATGCAGGTGAAGGATTCCACCAGGACCTGACCGTGTCCTTCGTCTGCTTGGGCTGCCAAAGGGGACATCGGGCCAACTGAAGGGTAGGTTTTGTTTTTATGCATTCTAGACCTGGCTTCTCTTTGCTTTGTTCTTCTCTCACTGACTGGCCAATTCTTGGGTAACTCTGGAGGGACCTTATTGATCACGTGGGAGAATTACAACACCATCGACTCTGGGCAGAGTCCAGTGCTATAGGTGAATTCTCGAGACTGTGGTCTGCACATGAAGGGGCTGCCACCCTTTACCAAAGCACAGGGACTGGGTGACTTTTAGCCAGGGGGAGATAGATGTTGATTACGGTAGATGTCATGACTAAGACCGGTATGCTGGCCCGGAATGAGCATTGAATATACGGAAGCAGATATGTTTATTAACCAAATAAGCGGGGCTTGAAAAATCTGTCTTTTACAAGTAAGTGAGAAGATGTAAGTGGTCAGCCCATCTTCCAGCTGAACCTGGAACCACATGACTGTGAATTGATAATTACAACTTAATTGTTCTTGTGCTACTTTAGTTTACTTTGACGATTCATATGAGACCTCCAGCCAGCACTCCACACTGATATTAATTATGAAATGGTGATGGTCACTCTTGGAATAGAAAATGTTTCACTTTATGTGTGAATATATATTCTGTTTAAACACATATGCTAGGACTGACATGAAATATTAGAATAGTTATCAAAGGAGTGATTAGCAAATTAATGCTTTGGGGATTCGCTTACAGTTCCATTTTGAAAGATAATAATTTGATTAAACAAATGCTATGACCTGAATAAAATTAAACATTTAGGACAGTTTTATGGCGCTTGGGCCCCTCCAGGACAGCATATGACCCATAGTATCTAAAACGATGCCTGGGTATCAGTATAGTGCCACTTATTCCTGGATTAATGGAGTCACAGAAGGTCGAGCATCTTGGTTTGGAAAAACACAATTAACCTTGACCATGAGGGATGTAAACAAGGTCTTGATTAATGAATTTACTTATTGTCCTGCTCAACAATAAGCATTAATTGGGGTTTTTAGAATGTAGCTGGAATCTGTTTAAAATTGTATAGAAAATATTTGGGCTGAAATCAGAAGTAATCTCCGAAGGTCCCAGTTCTCTTTTTCTGGACAGTCCCGGTAAAGCCATGTGTTATCTGCCTGGGCTACATTGTGAAGGAGACAAAGTCCCCCAGGCATGCCCATCTTCCTCTTCCTTCAGTCTGGCCCTCCTGTGGCAGCCTCTCCTGGCCTCGTATCCCTCTCCATTCTCCTAATCGAAGCCTCGTTTCAGGAGAGGAGCTATGCACGTGTTATCAGTCATCTGCATATAACATGTCTGTGTTTAAGTCAGAGGAGGATTCTGTTTTCCGTGGGATCGCTAATTGCGGTGCAATGAAATGATTTGTCTTTGTCAAGGGGATTCAGGCATTGGGGGGAGGTTCATTTAGCCCCCCAGATCCTGCACCTTGTGGGGTGAGGGGCAACTCCTCTGCTGTGGTGTATAGCTGGTCCTGCTTTTCTCCAGAGGGAAGGAATGTTGCCCTGTCTTTGTTTCTCTTCCTATCAAAGCTCAGGGGCAAATGGTAAAATCAGCTCTTTAACTTCAGCGGAGAATTGGGCAGGGGGTGGAGCCAGACTTCATTGGGGGGGGGGGGGGGGGGCGGAAGCTGGCCTGTGGCCTCGCCCCTTGGGGCACTGAATGCCATACTAAACCAGTGATTGTCAACCCTGAGTGTGGGCGGGGCTTACACCCTCTCTCCTCATGCCCTGGGGGGCGGGTGTGTAGGCTATCAAAACTACCTCAGAGGCTTTTCCTGTGACGACACAGTGAGTGAGTGTGTGTCTCCCAACCCCCTCCCTAGAACCATTTTTACTGATTGAAGTGTCTCATTTGTCAGGTGTGTTGGGAGTGAAAACAAGTTTGAGTCACAGAAAAGACTTCAATGATCTGAACTTTTCAGAAGCACTACACGCAGCCTTGACACACACGCACGTACACACACACGTGTCATATATGGGTTAACATGGCGGCAGAGTGGTCACCTAGGTGACTGTTTAATCCCTATACCAAGTTAATGGTTTTAGATAACAGTAGGATCGATTAGGATAATGTGACCCATAACTGCAGAGTAGCAAACCCAGAGAACCCAGAGCTGCTCCAACCGACATGAGGGTTAATATGCCATTTCAGTGGCGCCTGTGTTGCAGAGAGACCAAAGAAAAGAGGGGTCCAGCTCTCAGATGGAGACTGCTTAGTTTGAAAAGAATTAAAAAAGAATGAGAGGGCCTTTTGGAAATGTTGACTGGGAAGCCCATAATTTAAATTTGTTTTATAAAGCAGTTTCGAGGAATTTGCATATGTTTTATAAAGAGCTCGGATTTTTTTTTCCCCTTTCTAGAACATTTCCACCCCTCTCTTTTAAATTAGAGCAAATCTGTTCCTCAAAACACTAATCGTATGTCTTACTTTGAGCAAAGATTGAACATTATAAGTTAAAAATAGCACATTGATAGTAGGAGGTAACACATATTGATGTCCACATAGATGCATTGGGGTTAGAAAAGGACAGTGTCATATATAATTTCTCATGTTTTTCTGGTGAACTTTACCTAGAGAATTAATT
Source organism: Monodon monoceros (assembly GCF_005190385.1). Taxonomy (NCBI): domain Eukaryota; kingdom Metazoa; phylum Chordata; class Mammalia; order Artiodactyla; family Monodontidae; genus Monodon; species Monodon monoceros. Next base: position 80,733,434 of record NW_021703776.1, on the reverse strand, counting down.
TTCAACTCTTGAAGGATGGGGGTTAGATAGTCTGTAGTGTATACTTCCCAAAGCAATCAAATAAAAATCCACGTGTGGATTATTCTATAATTATCTAGAATTACTTCTAGATAATTTCTCACCATGTGGAAGTGTCCTGGTTTTAAGTGGCTAAAACTGACCTTCGTGTTAAGTAAATGAAGTACAGTGGAGCATCCCATTACCCTGGATGTGCTCGCCTATCCTGCTATGTTTACAAAGATAGATTTTCTTCCAAGAGACTCTACTAGTTGCAGTAACCACTCCCATAAAGCCAAGCATTTTGCGAGTTATTTATTGCATACAATGGGCTTTCTTAACTGTAAACTCTGAACAGGTATATCTGCCGTATTCAGGCTCATCTAGTTAGATGCGCAGAAAAATGAGCCCAATCAATAAACTCAGCAAGAGGTAACATTTCGTGTTTAATCTTATTTGATGGCAAACAGATAAGGGAAAATTGAAAGATAGATTCCTTTAGTCAATGCTTTGCTCCTGTAGCAAGCTCTAATTTAATTTTGTAAAGAGCCTATTCACCTCGGATGAGAGACGATGGATGTTCTCTCTTAGTGGCCTTAAGTTGGGGTAGAGGGGGAAATGGGCATGGCCCATGGTCACTGACACAACTCGAAGCCATAGAGACACGTAAATATGCAGACGTGGTCATGCCACTCCTCTTCTTAAAGTTCTAGTGGCTGCTTTTTCTCCCAAGATAAAGGTCTACCTCCGCTTCGGGAAGTCTTTTCTTACTTCTCTCCACTACATTAAGTTTCTTTGTTACATGTAACAAAGCTCCACGAGGGCAGGATGATATCCATGATAACCATGAGGGCATATATATCTTGTTTGTTGCTGTTATTTCTAGCACCTAGTATGGGCCTATCTGGGAACCTAATAAATGTTTGCTGAATAAATGAATGAATGAACCATATCTCTCTACCCCTTCCACTTCCTCCACCTCCCTCACCCCAATCCCAGATATTGGAAATAGTAGGTGTTGGGTAGATAGAACAGAAGTGGGATTTTGTATATTTTACTTTTGTACTCATTGACAAAAAGGAACAGAAGGAAGGAGAAGGGGAGAAAGGACAGGTGGTATATTTTGGGAGTTCCTATATTTTCATGTGCTGCCTCATTTTCCTACCAATTCACATTTCCTCTAAACAGATTTTTAAAATTAAAAATTAAATAAGTAAAAGACACGAGCACATTCTCATTTTGAAAAGTCTAAGCAATGAATAAGTAAATAGTGTAAAATGGAAAGAGACCACATCCAAACACATATCTCTTCGTGAAGTCACATACACACACAGAATTTTATTAATAGATATGTCTTATGGCTTTCTTTTTCATATAGCAATATGCCTGGGAGAGATTTCCATGTTGGCTAATATAGATTCACCTCAGTAATTCTCAACCCTAGCTGCCTGTTAGCATCACCTGGATAGGTTTTAAAAAAGCCCAGACCCTACCCAAGACCAATGAAACTGGGGTGGAGCCCTGGCATTGGTATATTTTAAATGATCATTAGATGATTCTGTTATTTGTCCAGGGCTGAGAACTGTAAAACTTTAGCTGCTTGGTTTTTAATTATATGAAGAGAGCATCATTTATTTAATAAATCCCTTACTGATAGGTTACTTGACTTTAATTTCTTAAGGTCATTTATCATTTGAAAAAAAAGTGAAAACAATGCTAGAGGCATTCCAGGCACTATTAGCTCTAGAGTGAATTTTGGTCTCATAGAGCCCCTTCTTGGACCAACAAAGGGGCTGAATTAATGAATTACCAAAAACACCTCGCTATAAGCAGACTCACATGATACAGGCCCACCTCACAGGTGGTGGCTCTTTATGACATGCAGTAACTTAGAAGCAGTGTAGTGGTCAGGTGCTCAGACCATTAAAGGAGCATCCTGACTTGTTGGGTGGAGCAGATTTTAAACTTGGTGAACTTAAGTATTTCTAACTTTCCCTTTTCCTAGCCTCGAAAGGTCTGACATCCTACAGTGAATACTGAAGACCTCTTAAGACGCTACGTAGTGATTAATGCCTATCTTTTGAGTGTTTTAAATAATAAGTTTGTTTTAACTAGCGGCTATGAGTGAGGAGAGGGAAGAGGGGAGAGGCAATAAAGGGGGAGGGGAAAAAAGGGTTATTATGGGATTATATGAAATCGTGTGTGTGAAACTTTTGAAAGTCGTAAAGCACTATAGAATTTAAAGAATCTTTGATCCAATTTAAATAAATAAAAAAATAAAAACGAGGTTGTTTTGAAAGTAGTGAGGAGTCTTTCCAAGAGAATGGCTTGTGACAGTGCTATACACTTTTTTTTTTTTTTACGGTACGCGGGCGTCTCGCTGTTGTGGCCTCTCCCATTGCGGAGCATAGGCTCCGGACGCGCAGGCTCCGGACGCGCAGGCTCAGCGGCCGTGGCTCACGGGCCCAGCCGCTCCACGGCACGTGGGCTGTTCCCGGACCGGGGCACGAACCCGTGTCCCCTGCATCGGCAGGCGGACTCTCAACCACTGTGCCATCAGAGAAGCCCAAGACTTGATTTTTTTTAAAGAGAAGTTTTAGCTTACAGCACAATTGAAGATGGCAGTGGTTTTATTTGGTTTCAGGACTGGTTTCTTCCCAGACTCTTCAGAAGATAACTTTTTACAACCAACAGCTGTACTTTCTGCGGGAAGACTTAGCATCCGAGGGCTGCCCCTGGCTCCTGCCCAGTAGCTGTCAAACTCTAGCATGCATCCAAATCACCCAGAGGCTTTGTGAAGCATGGAAGCTGAGTCCCCCCCCCTCCATCCCCGCCGGCAGAGCTTCTGAGTCGGTAAGTCTGGGTTGGGGTCTGAGACCTGGCATTGCTAACGGTAACCAGGTGATGCTGATGCTGCCGTTTCTCAGACCACACTTTGAGAAACTCTGCTCCGTGCAAATCGTCCGCTGGCTGACTTAGCAAGTCAAAGTACGCAAGACAAAAATGAGGTTGAACAATGTTCTGTCTGGCAGCGGCCGTTTTTCTTTTGATCCATGCCTGGTTGAATTTCTGTTCTTATTGGTCATAATCACAACAGCTGCTGTATGGATCTATTTTTAACTGTGTGCTCTTTTGGAAGTTGTGTTCCTTATTAAATGATGTGTGGCTCAGGAGTGATGATCAGCAGAATGGTCACTTGAACAGGGTTCCTAAAGCAGGGTCACTCAGATGATCACTTTTCCTCATTTTTATTACCTGTGACAGTGGAGCAGACCGATTTAAGAAACCTGGCCTGTAAGCTACACATTGACAGGGGATTGAGAAGAGTAAGTGACGAAAGAGGCTGCGATTTGTCTCAGCTACCAGCAGTCTGTCTTCAGAAACCATGACAGCTACCTCCTGATTTCCATTATGCAATAAGATTGCAAATAACATTCCACAGCAGTCTTAATCAATAGAGGGTCACAAGAGGCCCTTTACCCACAGAGGGGGAAAAGGGCCTATTTACCCATTTAATTGGTAAAACACATTCTCTGGCAAAAGACAGAGACATCTCTTTCAGCTGTGATAGGGACTTTCCCTATCTCTAAGCACCGTTAATAACATAAAAATATACATGTAATCTTTATGTATTTTAAATACATAATGAGCACCAGGCTGGTGGGGTGGGAAGGGGTCCAGGTATAGCATTGTCCAAAGCCACCTTTATCTGTTTCCAGAACGAGGCCAATCTCTGCTGCTTTATTTCATTTGGCCCAGCAAGCTGATAGACATGTGTTTTCAATGTTGGCCATTTGTCTCCTTCCAAGACTCTCCCAGGCTCCCTCTGTGCTTGGGGAGGCTGGGTTCCTTGGTACAGTATAGCCCCGGATCTACTGGTTAGGCCCACCTTCGAAGTCATGAAGTGCCACCCTGGGCTCCCTTGGGATGTGAGGATGGTGATGTATTCTTGCTCCAGCTCACCCTTGCTTCCCTTTACATGAATCAAGAGTGAATTCTAACTTTTATTAGTGTTTGTGCTATTTCTTACATTTTAACTTTAAGTATTTAACATTGTGACAATTCTATGTAGTAGAGTTCTCAAAGTGATTTGTCATCTCAGCTCTGAGACTGTTTGCATTTATATTGTTTAGAGAACAAATGGCATATCATTCCTATGCAGATTTGTTGTAGAGATATTTGTGTCCTATAGATATTTATCCTCAGGAGCTGTCTTTTCAAATTATAGATTATTGTAATACTTATCTAGTGGTGCTTGATACTCTTTGGAGTAAAACAGATTAATGTGAATTATATGAAATAGGTCAGGCTTTGTAGTCAGACTTCCTGGGTTCAAATTCTGATGTAACACTTATTAGCTATATTACCTTAAGTACACTAGTTAATCTCTCTAAATCTTAGCTTTCTTTTCTGTGTGTGTGTGTGTGTGTGTTTAAATTAAAAAAATTTTTATTGGAGTATAGTTGATTTACAATGTTGTGTTAGTTTCAGGTGTACAGCAAAGTGATCTAAACGTTAGCTTTCTTACATCTGAAGAGTAATGATAGTACCTCCTTCATAAGGTTTTAAATGAAGATAAGGTAAAGTGCATGAAGTCCTAAGTAGGATCCCTGATACATAGTTATGATGATGGTAGTGAGGAGGGAGATGTTGACGTCCACGTTAGTAGGATATTCATTTTGAGTTAGACCTCTACTTCAATACTCAAGCGTCTGTACTGATTTGCCTTATTTTGTGAACAATGGCAGGTTAGCATTAAAGGTGCTGTCACTGACCAAGAAACAATGCAATCAATAGGTCCAAATAGGCTCTGGCATGGAGCTAAGCCGTCTCGTTTGCTGAATAGTTCTTGGTATTGTTCTTTAAACTCAGTAAGTGTGAAAGCTCTTTTTTCCCCACCAAGACAAGCAGAATACGGTGAAGAAATACCAATATATTACCCACTTATTCTCGTTCTTTAACTTAACAGGTGAACTAGGTACTAGCCAATCCCCAGCAGGTGTTTGGGTTTATTCAGCATCCTGGAAGTATATGGTGTTTGACACTCCTGGGGATAACTAAGAAAGAAATAGAAGATTCAAAGCTTTTACATCGCTTAGAATCTCGTTGGGGAGAAATCACTAACACGTATACAATAGCAACGAACAGTATAAAACGATGTGATAAGGCTGTGATATGGTGCCAGGGTTTAGAAGAGAGGCCGACTTCACCTGAGGAAGCTGCAGCTATGAGTCGAGTTACCCATGGTAATGTGGGATCGGCCTGGGCCTAGAGGGATGGGTAGGAGTGTATAAACCAGAGGCCAGGCGAGGAGAAGGGCTCTTCCAGGTGTGGGGAATCCCAGAACCTTTGACCTGATACCTTCAGCTCCGTGAAGACGGAAGTAAGTGGAAACCTTATTTCTTCTGCTTAGCATCTCTCTGCTATGGCAGAACTTCAAAGGACCCCTTTAAGAGTCTTCTAGGAGGACTGAAAACGGGGAGGGTTGGAAGGTTATGTCCCCAGCTCCCACTGAATGCGAAAGTCGGGACCTCAGTTAAAATCCAAGCAAGTGGGTACTGAGCATCCAGAGGCCAGAAATCTAAGCCCTCTAGTTCAGGGTAGGAGTGGATACAGGAGGTGAATTGCTGTGCGATTCAAGCAAGGAGCTAGTGGACCCCAGAGAATTCCTACCCCCAGCCCCCATTTTTGCACTTTGGAAATCCACGTAGTTTAAGATCAAAAAAATTTCTTTTCATCTGCCACACGCCTATCTTGACTGTTTATACTGTTCTCATTAAGCATAGATACACAATTAATTGCTGAGAGAGAAATTAAATGCATTATCAGTGAATCGATTTTATTTGCCTCAATCCAATACGGAAAGCCACTGTTCTCGAGAGGGTCACAGCTTCTCCTTGCTGTCTTCTTGAGCCTTGAGGAAACTGGGAGTAATCATATCTGCACTTTCTCCGTTTCACAAAGCGGTAATAGATCTCAGTAAGGTAAAAAAATTTGGAGAATTTACAATATTCGAAGTTAAAGCATTTTGAGTGACTTGGAAATAGGTTCTGTATTGAAAATGGCATAACTGCTTATTTTTCTTCTTCATGCTGCGGTACTTTAACTTGTAATTTCTACTCTCGTTACCCCACCGATTTAAATGGGAGCTCGATGGGAGATGTTTTGTTGTCTTTGAAACCACTGGGTTGGAATTTTAAATCCTTGGATATTTTTTTCCCCTCTGCCTGAGGAGAAAAGATACCGGAAATTCCATTTTTTAATTTGGATTACCTCGTTTCATTTATATGCATACAGCTAAAGTACCTAGTGAGTTTTGCGTGTGTGTAACTTAATATTTACAGGTAACACCTTGCTGAAAGTAAAATAGATTAAGTGGAGAATATTTTCCCCACAGTATCCTTCTCTAACAAAAATAAGATAACCCAGCACCACTCCTTAAATGAATGCCCCATCTGTCACCTCCATGCTGATCTGAGCCAACACGGTCCTGAGAGCAGTGCCCGGCCGAGGGTCTGCATGTGAAGCAGGGTGAGTTTAAGCACATGCTGGGAGAATCAGGATTTTAAGCTTCAAACTTGTATTTACCCTTAAGTGTTTCTCTGAACTATGAGGAACTAAAATGAAAACCTGTCTTTTTGGACTGTAATTACAGTTAAATTTCAGCCTCTCCTGATCAGTGTTAGGCATAGAATGTGATAAGAAGAAATTTAGTTGTTAAATCAGTGATCTAAAATACTATAGTAGTCCAAGGTTAATGAATAAATATTATTTTAACATCTTATTTAAAACATTTCATGGTGTTTAATAGCATCAATATTTCATTCTAGTAAAGTGGTACAAGTTTAGGATTTGACGTGAAAGAAATGTAAAACCTATAAATAATGCTGATCACGTCTACATGATGAGAATTACCCTTAAAAAGCTATGCCCAGTTAGAAAACTGATCTTATGAAGGAAAAGTACACAGTTTTGCATTGTACTTTGTTTTATATAACTCAGTTAAACTCAGTAGAAGACTTAACACCATTTTAAGATATCGTATCCACTAATAAACATTTAAAAAATGTTTTAGGAAGCTTGGCACAGAATAATCTCTTTATTATTTTACAGTTGTTTTCCCTAGTTCCCCTAATACTTGGCTTTGTGGAACCTCAGGGATGGAAGGCATTTCTGAGATCGTCTATTAAAGCCTTTCACCCAAAGCAGAATCTCATCTATTAAGCTCCTTAACACTTAGTGATTCAGTGCTGCCTTTTGTCCCACTTAATTGTGTTAAACATACATCTCCACTCAATCCCCCTCTAGAGAATAATGCTCTTGAGGGCAGGAAACATGTCTTACTCATCTTTATGTCTCTGAGGGTACCTGGCATGGTCCTTGGCACAGAGAGGTACGAAAAGAATGCATCCTGACGATGCATTTAAACACTTGATGCTAATAATCTCACAAACTGGCCCACTCCATTTTGTAATGGCATTCTTTTTTTTTTTTTTCTCTCTTCTGACCTGAAATCTTCTTCCCCCTTGAGCAGTTTTAGGAATGGCTTTAATTCCATAAGGAATGTGGAAGCCCACCCAGTCATTTGGAGAGTGAGGCAATCCTGATGCTCAGGGTGGGAACAGAGGTCATGGTCAATCACTTCTACCCATTGGCCCTGCTCCTGTCTTCTGATGCGTCTCTTTTTTTATGGGACAGTTCTTCAAATGTTTGAAGGTCCTGGTTGTCCTGAGTCTTGAGTTCTCCAGGCTAAAAGTTTCTACTGTTTAATCTGCTCCTGACAGTAACAGCATAAGAGCTAACATTTACTGAGAGCTTCTTAAATGCCAGGCATTGTGCTAAACACTTAGCATGCCTGATCTTATTTGATCCCAGGTACAAATCCATCAGATAAGTATGGTTTTCAGATGAGGAAACGAGGCTTACCTAAGCTTCCTTAGATAACTTAGAAAGTAAGCGGCCAAGCCATAGTCAAACCTTGGTCTGACAGATGCAAAAGCTCATGCTTTCAACCACTGCTTTCCACAGTCTTTCATACAGTATGATTTCAAATCCTTTCTGTTATGCTTTCCTTTCCCCTGAATATACTCCTGCTGTTAGTTTAACCCTACTCTAAGTGAAATTCGTTTTTCCTTGCCATTCTAAAAGACTGCCTTTGAGCAGGGAAGTTAACATGGAGGGCTTCAACTCTCTAAGCCTCATACTCTCAGAGTGGAAGTGGCCAGGATGGCAGGTGGCCTGGCCCAGCACATCCTCAGTGGGCAGTGGCCTGGATATAAGAATGGAGTCTGACTGCCATGACCCCGTGTGCCTTTCCTGCCCCTGGGAAATGTTAGGAAACGTGTTCTCCTTCAGCACTGTGGATGGGAGCTTCCTACTGCACCAGATGTTTTTCGAGGAGGAGGCTGGATGGGAAGAATTTGTATTTTTACAGATGGCCAGAGCAGTTTATGTATCAGGAAGTTTTCCATGGAAGGACTAACACATCCAAAATTGTTCTTTGAAGTTAATGGCAGGATGTGGTGAAACTACTTGGACCTCAGGAAAACACAGAGACACTAAAACAAATACATGTGGTTTGTACCTACTCCTTTCTCAAACTAAAATATGACCCATGACAGCGTTTCCTCAACACACGGGATCAATTTCTAGATCAAATGGAGAGATGATACAATGAACATATTTGTGTTAAGGTTCCTTCCTTTAGTCCTCATTTCCACTGAGTCTAGTCTAGAATGGTCGGGTGGAGATGTTGGGACCAAAGTTTGTATGATATTATCAATGTCAGAAAAGCAGACGACTCATTTTCACACACATGAGGAGAGACCAGAGTTCTAATCCTATTTCGTGTACCTTGGCAGAGGAAGAGAGTTGGGTTTTTAAAGCCACTTTTGGGGGGTAGACTTGGTGAGCAGCCCCAGGTGTCCACCGGTTGTCCAGCTGCAGAGCCTCCCAGCTGCTGTGTGTTTGCTGTCATCCTACCACCCTCATTTTTCCTCTGTTAACCTGCCTTGTTGTTTCACCCCAAGACTTTTTTAACCCAAGCTAGAATGGATTTAGCCCTACAAACCTTTGCTTTGAAAACACTTTTGATCTTTTTAGAGTTCCTGTAGGTTTTCCTGTGAGATAAAAATAACTCTTTGTACCTTTTGTTTCCATGGTAATGGATTCCAGGACTGCTTTAGAGAACCACTAACTTCATGTGCCAGTGGGAAGTTGGAGCATGATGGTCTAATACAGTAAACACCAGCCCACCTGTGTGAGGAGAGAAATACCGTAGAACCACGGTCAAGAGATAATGTGACCATATATATTTTTACTGCAATCAGCGGAATTTGGAAAGTGACTCCCGCATTGCAGGCAAATGGCTTGGGAGCGTTAGCATGAAATTTAGTGTTCACTAATCAGCTCAAGGCGGAAAGAGCCAAATTAACTTGAGGCATTGATTTCAAATTTAACGGTATTTAAAAAGCCGTGAAACCCTGTTTCTGAATTTTCAGCAACCTTCCAGAATTTTCCAAGTTGCCAGGCCTGCTCTTGGGAAGTCAAAGGAGGATGTAGGTGTAGGAGAGCCTTCTTTGAGCTGTTTGCCTTTCGGTGAAAGGAAGATTGTATCCAGAAACTCAAGGGAATCTACCTGGTATTGTCTTCAAATACACCTTTTAGGAACCTGGGATCCAGACCAGAACTCAATAGAAAAATCTATTAGAGTTCGCTAAAGACAAGGCAAACATAAACAGCAGAGATTTTGGGGGGAAAAATAGAACTACTACTTTTATAAAAAGCCTTAGGTTTCTGAGTTTGTGGAAGGAGAAGGAATAATTAGATTTTTTTGGGTCAACTTCGACTCTGCCCCTACAACCCTGCTCTTTGTTATCTACCTCCTAAGGGAGAAAAGCAAGAGGAAAGAGAAAAGACAAAAGGAAGGAAAGACGAGGGGAGAGGAGAAAGGAAGATTGGAGGTGTGTGCCAAGCTGATTGTGCTTATTTGGAAGGAGAGAATGAATCAGAGCCCCCTTTTTTTTTTCCTAATGTGGATTTTAATATTTAAAATTACCGGTGCCATCATTGAGAATATTAAGATACTTTTATGTTGAACTGATTAAAATTACATTTGCAATAATGAATGACATGAAATGTACAAATATCATCCCCAGGATATTTGTACATTTTTCTTTTTTTAAAGCTTAAAAATCATGAACAACTGTAATGGAAGGTTTTCAGAAGCATTCTTCTAAGAGACACAGGGCTGGCAGGTCCTATGAAATGGTTTACCGTAACACTGGGGGCTCCCCACCTGCCTGGAAGGATTCAGGATTCCTGCCTCTAATACAATTAAAGGGAGGTTGAACTACACTGGAACTCAGGATTCATTTTCTTTTTAGTATTTCTAAGACTGAAGTAAGTCTTTATATCTGGTAGGGAGAGTTTACCAAGGCTGTCTGATTCTGAACTCAGCTCATTTCTTTAAGCATTTGGGGCGTGGCTCCACATGACACACACTTGTTTCTTTCCTCTCTCCAAGCTGCATCCAACCTTCATCAAAGCCACCTGAATTAATTTTTTCCAGCAGTATAGGTTGTAGAGTGGGGCTTTTGGCTTTTGTAACTGGCATGTAAATATACCATACTCCCCCTGCAGGGGGCCTCCACTGTGCTGAAGGTTAGCGGAGACCCAACCCCAGGCAAGGAGCCCCTTTGGGTGTGCTGGCAGGTCAGCCTGATGGCTTTGACAAGAGCCTTCCATGATTGTCAGTACGAACATCCCCAACCCACTGTAATTCCTGAGGCAAAGCTCTGTGGAATTGCCTGGAGAGTTCCTCCCCTTGGCCCTGCCCCAAAGGTACACCCCTGAGCAGCAGGGAGACTGCTGTCCCCCATGAAAAGGGCCTAGTTAGCTCGGGAGTAACCCTGGCATAGGAGGTGGAGGTGCCTCTACCCACCCCCACTCCCTCCTCCTCAGTCTCTCCTTTGCCCTCTTCCTGCTTCCCTGTGGGCTGCTTGAACATTTTATAGAATTCCATTTTGATTTATCGGTTGTGTGGTTTTTTTAAAAAATTAATTTATTTTTGTTTTCGGCTGCGTTGGGTCTTCATTGCGGCACTCGGGCTTTCTCTAGTTGCGCCGAGTGGGGGCTACTCTTTGTTGTGGTGCACGGGCTTCTCATTGAAGTGGCTTCTCTTGTTGCGGAGCATGGGCTCTGGGCTTACAGGCTTCAGTAGTTGTGGCACATGGGCTCAGTAGCTGTGGCTTGCAGACTCTAGAGCGCAGGCTCAGTAGTTGTGGTGCATGGGCTTAGTTGCTCCACGGCATGTGGGATCTTCCTGGAGCAGGGCTCGAACCCATGTCCCCTGCATTGGTTTAGAGTGTATCTCTTTATGTAGCTTTTTTTATTGGTTGTTCTGTGTATTACATTTATATACAGATGATTTATCACAGTCTCCTAGTGCTGACATTTTACCAGTTCCACCGAAATGTAGAAACTTACCTCCCTTTCCCCTCCTCCTTTTATGATTGTTTTAAATATTTCCTCTGCATACCTTGAAAACCACAAATAGTGCTATGATTTTTGCTTTAATCATAAACTAAATTTAGAAAACAAAAGAGCAGTCAAGTCTGTTGTATTTTACTCATGTTTTTGCTCTGTCTGTTCTTTCTTCCTTCCTGGTATCCCAAGACTCTTTCTTTTATCTTTTCCTTTCTGTTTAGAGAGCTTCCTTTAGCCATTCTTTCAGGGTAGGTCTGCTGGCAATGGATTGTCTTAGTTTTCCTTCTTCTGAGAGTGTCATCTCTGAAGAATATTTTCTCTGGATATAGAGTCCTGGGTTGACAGTTTTTATCTTTTAGCACTTGAAAAATGTTGGACCACTTCCTCCTGGCCTCCTTGATTTCTTATTACAAGTCCTGTATTATTCAAATTGCTTTTCCCTTATAGTTAATGCATCATTTCTCTCTGGCTACATTTTTTTTGTCTTTGTTTTTAGTTTTCAGAAGTGTGACCGTGATGTGTCTTGATATGAATTTCTTTGGTTTGCCCTGTTTGGTGTTCACTGAAATTCTTGAATTTGTCTTTTGCCGAGTTTGGGAAGTTTTCAGCCGTTATTTCTTCAAATACTTTTTTGGGCCCACCCTCTTTACCCTCTCCTGGGAGCCAGAAGACCTATATTTTAGATCTTTCATTATAATCCCACAGGTCTCTGAGGCTCTGCTCATTTTTTTCAGTCTACTTTCTGTTTAACTTCTATCCTCAAATTTATGGATTCTTTCCTCTATCTGCTCCATTTTGCTGTTGAGCCCATCTCAACGGCAAAATGGAGTGAGAGCTTTTTTATTTTTTTAGTTTCAGTTATGGTATATTTTAGTTCCAAAATTTCCATTTGGTTCTTCTTTCTATTTTCCCTTTGCTGAGAATTCCTACTTCTTTGTCATATCGTTCCAATTTTTCATTTGTTTCAAGAAAGTAATTGCTCATTGAAGCTACAGCACTCTGGCTGCGAGCAGGAGGGGTGCTTGGACACTGCTCCCTACATGAACTTCCCCGACACTCCTGGGGATGGTTACTGCTGAGTGTGGGTGGTAAAGTCCTGAATCTCCACTAGGTTCCTCTGACAGCTCCACAGCTGGGATTGCACCTGGAGGAGATGAAAGTCCACTCTCCTCACTCAGGTGTCTCTGACATCATCCTGGAAGGGGGTGTTGGGACACCTCGGTAGAGTCTCTGCTCCTAGGCCTTTGCTGGTGGGGTGGCGGTGGGACTGCAGGTTTTTCCTGTAGTATTTAGCTGGAGTAGAGTGATTATTATCTAAAAGTTTTCTATCTGAAAAGGACTAGGCTGCCTCTTCCTTGGCTCTTGGGTTAGAGACAAGAGTTCTTTATTTTTGTCTATGACTGTAGGCATTTCCAGGTTGCTGGCTTCTCCAGTATCTAGTCTGGAATATATGAAGAAAAAAGAACATCTAGGAACTCACCACCATGTCATTCCTTGGGTCCTGAGGTCCTTAACTTTCTTGACTTCTCTTTACCTTTTGGAGTCTTGCTGTGTTTGTTTTAGATATAATGTCCCCGTTTTTAGTTATACCTATGGGAGGAAGAGGGAAGAGTATATTTACTGCATCTTCCCGTCAGAGCCCCCTTTGATCCTCATCTTTATCTACCGCAGTCACCCTTTATATTGCTTCACTTTCTCAAGATCAGAGAGTGTGGTACAGTTTCAAGAACATAAATAATTCTATAGGAAGCTTAGCTTGGAACAGGCATTACTGCAGGGTAGAACCAGCCTCAAATATTGGAGCAATGGCAAGCACAGTTCGGTGAGGTGGCCCAATCACAAGTTCTGTGGTTAGCTGAACCTGGGTTCAAATCCTGTTTCTACCATGTAATTGTTACATGACATTGACGTATTATTTAGCTTCCCTGAGCCTCATTTTCCCTACCTGTTATGAGGATTAGAAGTGGCATATTTCTGGTGCCCCTGGCACATACTAGGTCCTGTAAAAGAACAGCTATTATTGTTACAAAGAAGGTTATAAATTCTCCAGATATTTTGTCAATGATCTGACCTTTGCCAGGAAGGAAACACGTCCAAACTCAGTGAGGATGCTGTTTTTTCTAAACAAGTCATAGTTGAATAAGAAGCCCCAGAAATGATGTCTTCCCATCCCAAATACTGCATCCGGATGAGAGCATCAGTTAGAACACGGAGCAAGCACAGTGATTCCTCTAAGGAAGTGGAGTAGAGTCATTTCAGGGGCAATGGGTAGCTTGTTAATGCTGTGATGAGACCCCCATTCTCTGTTTAAAAGATTTCGCACTGCAGGAAGCAAGTTAAGGGACCTTGGGGGAGGCTTCTCTCCTCCCTAAAGAGAACCGGAAGAATGACTCGTTGATTGTATTTTAGGCAATGTTCTGCTGCTGATAACTGCGGCCTGACTGTTTACTGACTTCAGAATATGTCTTTCAGCTTCTGTTTACAAGTCAGGTGAGATCTAAGATGGCAGGAAGGAGGGGCTGGGTGCTATTCCCTGGGGAAGGGTGGACTTCTAAGCTGAAAGGGACAAGGGAGCTCTTCCTGGCTATCCGGGCACTGGATTTCATATTGATGGGCTCTGGATAGAGACAGTCCATGGAGGCCTTTGGACCACTGTGGGGTCTGAACCAGGATGCCAGCTTGGAACACTCATGGAGAAGCACAGCATCAAGTTCCCTAGATGTAGATGGGGATTCTTATGCAAGTGACTTATTAAAGAGCATCCTCGGGAGAAAGAATGTAGTTTCAGGTGAAGCCTAGTGTCAGCTTGATCCCATGGGGTGCTCTGTAGCATCCACTGCATTAGAGTCTGTTCTGTCTCGAGGCAAGGAAGTGGGGATTTTGTATCCTTGTACCAATCAGTCCTGAGCTAGGGACAGCCTAGCCCTAAGTTAGGGATAATTCCCAGGCATCTTTGGTCAAGGTGGCTCTATCACCCAAGGCCAGTTCTCTGGAGAAGTTTATAGGTGTGAGGTTAGGAGTAGCATTGTCAGCAGCTAGAATAGGGATCCCTGGGAACAGGAGCAGGGCTCAACAGGGTCTATAGCCCCAGGCTTCATCAGTGGCACCAAGTGAAAACCATTGGCTTGGGTAACAGAAGGCCTGGCTAATTTGCTATGACCTTGAGCAAGTCATTCAATCTGTCTGGCTTCCATGCAAAAAAAAAAAAAGGATTGGCACAGATGGACGCTTAAGGCCTGATTGACTCAGGTGAGTTGATTGAGAATGCTGGGTCAAGTAAGACCTGGGCCTCCTGACCTATGGCCCACAGAGACCTCCAACAAGAGCAAAGAAGGCAACTGCGAGGTCATTGTCATGTGGCCTGAAGCCCAGAGGCTTCCTTCCCTTGGGGGCTGAGGACTAGAATTAGACCCACATAGGCCTAGGGCTGGGGCAGAATGGCTGCATGGCTTGGTGACCGAGGGGACGGCAAGAAGGTCCACATCAGGGACTTAGTCTAGACAGAAGATTCTAGGAGGTACCAAGGGTCTTTGTTCCTTGTCTAAGTGGTTGCAGTGGGAATCTACTCTAGTTAGACGTTTGGATAAATGTGTTCAGCATCTGGACTTCAGTTCCTTCAGTTCTGTAAACCTTTTTCTTGATTTTAATCCCATCCATCTCATAAGAGCCCTTTTTGTAATATGATTGCGTTATTCATAATATTTTGCAATAATTCTTTGACTCATTATTGCAGTTTGTGCCCTGGTCAGGGGCAGAGGCAGCTGTTTCTGTATTTTCGTATGTTTCATGTGCAGAAACTGGACAGCTCCAGGAGCAGCTGGAGCGGGTGAAGGTGGAGGGCAGAATGAAGCCTCAGCCGCGTTGGTCCTGGGGCTCTCAGGATAGTGAAGTTCCTCCTTATAATTCTAATTCTAATTTAAACAATTAAAAAAAATTTTAAATGGTTCTTTATTCATAAACTTGATGCAAGTTTACAAAATTTACTGTCCATTGCCAAGTGAATCTGCAATGAAAAATAAGGTCCAAAAACCCCTTCAAAAACAAAAAACAAAAAAGCATGCCAAATATGTAGCTGTCAATCTGCTAGGCATCAGGATATTAAAGAATTCAATAATGTATTCAAGATTTAGCCTTAGATTTAAGGAACTTTAATGCTTTAAAGAATTCTGCCTTGTCACTTGTTATCTGAGCAACTGGCAATCAGAACTTTATACAAATGTAACCAAGTGAACAAGAATGCCAGAAAAGTCTTTTCCTACGGTCCTTTTAACCAAAATAGAAAAAAAATTAAACATAGTAATGCAGAAGTGCCAAGCCTCTTGGATGTGGTTTACAAAGTTAAAAACTGTATTAAAGCACAAGAAACACTTCTGAACTTTGTAACTGGTTTCTGCAGAAAAACCTTCTAATTCAGACAGTTTCCTTCTCTAGGATGGAGGTTTCTAATGAGAACATTTTGTTGTTATATGACATGCATCATATTTTGCTCAGCTGCTCTTGTTGAAATAGTTGCACAGATTCAGTGTTGGTCCCTGAAACTTGTTTGGTGTTTCAGAAAATTATAGGTCACCGTCCATCAAAATAAACTTCTGAGGAGGTCCCTTCTTTCATGCAGAACTTTTGATTACAAAGCTTTTACCACTCACACTTTAGCTCATACTGGACACCGTCCCAGGCTAGAAAACATCATCACTGTAGAGTTGGATCTCAGGTCAAATCAACTGGTTTCACAGCAGGTTATGGAGGAAAGCTTGAGCCAAACATTTACTGTCTGGAGTTGGATGTTTCTGAGAAGTTTTCAAGCTTGATTAATTTACTGATAAAAAGACCAGATTCTTATGGGACCAGTGTCTTTTCCCCGTTTGTTTAAAGCATTCTGCATCTGAGAAAGATGCAGTCCCCTTCGGAGGGAGGAAGGTCTCAGCTTGGTACAGCAAAAGGCATCCTGTCCAGGAGTGAGCTGCCTGTTTGTGTGGGTCCTGCCATGTTTGGGTGTTGCTTAGCGGATTGGCTTTTCCAAAGGAGGAGACAATTTGCTGCGTGGTCAGCAGATCCATGGTCTGCGGGGCTTGTGCCTTGTGCACCTCACATGCGTCATCTCCTCTGGGTGGAGCTTTGGGGATGGACGTGGAAGCTCACAGGCACATCACTGGATCTGCATGAGGATAGTGTGGCAATGCTACTTTTTCTGCTGACTCTCCTTTCTCTGGGCTCTTGAAATATCTGTGGTCATAAATAGTGGCTTATTTAAAATTCTATGCGTGACTGTAAAAATAGTTTCATTTAGAAAGAAAAATGAATAATTTTAAGTACCTCCTTAGGAGATTTAGTAAAAACATGACTTATGGAATAATTTTTGCCACGGAAGAAGAAAAGCCTTCACTGTACTTCACTGTACTTTCAGTCTTGCAGTAGCTGACATTCTAAAGATGAGACTTCCTTCCTTGGCTGAGATGTCACCCGGACAGGTAGCACCGTTCGCTACTAATGATGATTGATGGTAGTCAAAGAAGTTCTTCCATGTCAAGAGGGCACTTGGAAGGCAGATTATAGAGAGCAGTTCTCACCGCCTGAAAGCACTTGTTATCACGCATGCTTTGATGCAGCAACACATTGCCATTCTTGACATAATGAGAGCCGGGTTTCAGGAGTTACTTCTGCAACCTTCTCTTACCTGCTGAACTATAAAGACAAACTATTTTGAGGATTAAAGGATGGAATCCCTTTGTGCTTTGTTGAAGCAGAACTGAAAGGTTCATAATGACAGACAGAACCATTAGGAAGCATGAAAGAAAAAGCAGCAGCAGGGCTGAAAGTGTTCTGTGTAGAAAGGAGTTGATGCCCTTTGAACATTTAAGTTCAAATAATGTGCAGTCCTTTATCTCCAAAGACCACATTACTGACCCACTGTTGGTAGAGCATGTGCCTATGGGCTGTTTTCCAGCAGAGGGGATAGATTTTATTCAGATCTGTCTTCTCATGCTTGCCAGAGACCTCCTTAGGGACCAGTGACAGCCACCAAGGAGCCTGAAGGCGGGAGAAAGGGGAGGCTGGATCGTAATGGCTAGTGCTTACTGAGTGCTTGTGATGTGCTGGGTTCCCTTTTAAACACTACGTGAATCACCTCAGTTATTCTTCACAACCAACCACGTTAGGAGGCAGGAATGCTTATTAGTCCCACCTTACAAATGGGGAAACTGAGGCTGAAGAACTTGCCCATGGCACACAGCTAGTAAATGGTGCAGCTGGGATTTGAACTCACTGAGGCAGGTGCTGAGGCTGCAGCCCTTAAGCACTATATCTGGCGGCGGTCTAGTTAGCAGCTGGGAACATAGACTCTGGAGTCAGAGAAACATGCACTCAAATCCTGACTCCCCGCACTGACTGTGTTATGAGCTTGAATGAGTTATTTAACATTGTTGGGGCAAGAAAAGAAGTCAGCCGGAGAAGCCTGCTACAGATCGCGGCACGGAATATGCGCTCATTAAATGCTAGCCGCCATTGTTGTTAGCATTTTGTTTATTGTTTTCTTTTTGCCGGAGAACAGAGTGAAGCTAAGAGGTGGAGGCTTTCTACTTGAGGGTGTGTAAGAAAGAATTACCTTGACGTTCTTATTAACAGTGCAGATTTCTGGGCCCCTCTCATGAGAGATTCTAATTTGGTAGGGTCTGGAGGAGTGGTGGATAATTGGATCCAGAAACCTTTATTTTTAGCAAGGACTTTAGGTGATATGGAATGGGTGGTCCACGGAGCCCACATTGAGAAGCTCAATGGTGTGGCAATCACAGAACTGCCCTGTTCTTATCCTGGCTGGGCTGACTGGCCAGATGGTATACATAAGGCTTGAAATTTACCCAAATCCAGAGCAGCATTTCATAATTGATTTGTGCACTGAGCCATAGTCAAGCAATAGAGTGGCACACAGACATTCTGTAGACCCTCTCTTAATCATTAAAAAACAAATCAACAAAAACAACCATCAAAATGAATTTATAATTTCTGTATTGGCAATTTTAGAACGTGTGCTGGAGCAAACATAGGAGAAAATAACAGACTTTTAGAGCTGTTTCTAGAGGTGCTGCAACTGGAGGACCAGAGGGGGAAACAACTTGCTTAAAAATCACACAATTAATTGGCAGCAAAGTCTACGATAGGACTTTGATGTTTGGATACCTGGGCTACCTCTGGACAGGGAGCCAAAACTTGAACTCTTTTGGAGGTTCTGCATCCCCTGAATTTAGGGTGACAGCATAAAGGAAGCAGGAGTCTCTTACCTGCTTGCCATTCGTGCCTTTTCTGTCTGGATGCTTTTCTCCACCACATGCAGCCAGTAGCTGCCTACTCGTTCTTCAGGGTCTTTTGTAAGCTGCTGGGACAGTCTCTCTGCCTGTCTCCCACAGTTGCTGCCACCAGAATTCATTGCTCCCCCTTTGGCCACTACTGAACCTTAGGGCATTTATTGCACTTAATGGGGATTTGTTTTGCTACTTGTCTTATTTCCTGATACGCAATTAGGGGGCACAAGTGAAATCCACTCTCATTTTCCATACTTGCAGACATCGTTAACCACTTATTCGTTTATTCTCATATGTGAATGGAGCACCCACTATATACACCAAGTACATTTAGAGAATACAGGGAAAGCAAAGTATGGATTTAATGAGGAAATCCATTAGAAAAAAACTGGATAATGTAAGTGACTGATATGTAATGTGAAGAAGATAGAAAAAGGGTGGTGTGATAGATAAATGAAATAGTGGTGGGGCTTCTTTCGACTGGGTGGTCAGGGGAGGGCCTCTCAAAGGGTCTCTCATTTGAGCTGAGACCCAGATGATGAGACGTGGGGTCCATATAAAGATCTGAGAGAAGAGTCTTCTAGATGAAAGGAAGGATATGTGCAAATAAGCTAAAATGAGAATGAACTCAGCATTTTTGGAGAACAGAAGGAAGCCAGTATGAAGAGACGAGAGTAAGAAGAAGAGGGTGTGAGACGAAGACTAGGAGACAGGCAGGGCTGCATCTTGTATGGCCTTGGAGACCATGAAGGAGTCTGGATCCTCGTCTAGGGATGATGGGAAGCTAGTAGAGGTGCTGAAGCAGGAACGTGGCAGGGTAACGTTCACATTTTTCACAGATCACTTTTATCTGCTGAAGTTTGACTTGTCCTCAGATTCTTAACACAATACTCTAGACAGTCTCTACTTATTGATCAGTTTGCACTTAAGGAAAAAAAAAAACTTTTAGGCACTCTTGCTAAACTCTTTGAGGATCAAGTTCATGTTTCAATCACTTTTGTATGTCTAACACTTTGTACTGTGCCTGGCTAAGAGTAGGTTCTTGGTGAATATTTGTCGTATAAATGAATGGTTTCTGAGTTATTTTGTCCTTTGGAATAAAGAAGTAGCAAGGTTCTCTCTGTTGGGTGACCTTTTAGCAAGCCCACTAAGTGGTAAGTGGTAGCGTATTTTGAAAATGGATTGGTTGACATCCCAGCTTATTTCAGTTCACTTCAAACACTTTTTAGTTCTATAAAATTCAGATATAGCTAAGCTGGGAGGTAACAGAGCAGGGGCTTTGGAGAGGCAAAGTGATAGCCGTAATGTCTCACTAGCCTTTAAGCATCAGATAGGGAAGGCCTGATGGACTTCTGCCTCTGGTATCGTGACAGACTGAGTGTTTTGAGAAACCCTCCTAATTATGCACACTGAGAAATGCTGGATATCATACAAATATGTGTAGCCAAGCTCATAAAAATTGAAGGTAGATCCATAGGGGCTGAAAATGAGGAGAGAGCTGACATCACGGTAGTAAGTGAGCAGTATGAGCTCTGGGCTGCCTTGTGGGTACCTGAAGATTATAGAAACCCGGAGCCTTGGTTTTCAACTGCTGTAGAGCAGTGGGTGAGTGAGGGTAAGTGCGTGTCACCCATTATGGGATTGGAGACAAGGTCTTGGGCACTTTAAGATGGGGAGTTAGGACTCATTAAGACCCTGCAAAAGCCAGGAGTCTTGAAGATCTGTACCCTCAATGAAAAGATGGACCAGAATAACCCATCTGGCAGTGAAAGTTGCTATGAAAAGTTGTTTGTTCAAGCCTTGGCTGGGAATGGAGGAATTAAAAAAGAGTCTCTCCTGAGGATTTGGGGTTTAAATTCACATTTTCTACATATGCTGTCCAGGAAACCTCCAGTGAATTAAGATGATTGTAGCGTGGAAGAGGCTCAGAATGCCTGGCAGAATCAGATGAGGATCTTCCCTGGCGGAATGCAGGCACAGCCGAAGCTCTTTAGAATCCCTGAGTTCAGCCCTGAGTTCACAATAAAAAGTTACCAACTACACAGAGTACACAAGCCACTAAGTAGAAACAAAAACCAGTAGAATCAGATGTTCCAAGGACCTCAACATAAGAATGATCAGAGTCAGAAAATAAACTGAGTATCCTTAAAATGTTTATAGACATAAAAGACAATTTTTAAAGCATGGACAAGGAACAAGAAGCTATTAAAAATGACTAGGCAGAATTTGAAAAAGAATCAAGGTGAAATTCTGGAAATAAAGATTATTATATTTGAAATTGAAGAAAAAAGAAAAAAAGGATTTTAACCACCAAGTATTTTGTTTTGATAATCTGATAGAAAGTTTGAGCTTACAATATTCTTAAAGGAATACACATAGAAAAGTATAAAAATCATAAGTGTAAAACCTTATGAATTTTCACAAATGAAATGTACCGCATAACCAGTATTCAGCTTAAGAAACAGAACGTTATCATCATCTTAGAAGCCCCTTCATGTGCTCCTCTAGGTAAGCTCCCCACTCCAAAGGCAACACTAACTGGAATTCTTTTTTTTTTTTTTTCAATCCTTATTGGAGTATAATTGCTTTACAATGTTGTGTTAGTTTCTGCTGTATAACAAAGTGAATCAGCTATACGTATACATATATCCCCATATCCCCTCCCTCTTGCATCTTCCTCCCACCCTCCCTATCCCACCCCTCTAGGTGATCACAAATATCCTGAATTCTAATACCATATTTAGTGTTGCCTGTTTTTTTTAAAAAAAAATTATAAATAGATTTATATAGTATATACTGTTTTGCGTATGACCTTTATCTCTCAACATATGAAAATAATAAAAAACATGAAATTCATTTATATTTTTCTATTATTTGTAGTTCGCTTCTTGTTATTTAATATAGTATTCCATTGGATACATATACCACACTTTATTGCTGATGGGCATTGGGTAATTTCTAGTTTTTGGCTATTATTTATCCATTCCTGTTGGTTTATATCTAGGAGTGGAATGGCTAGGTCCTAGAGTACACGTGTGGACAGCATTAGTAGAACTGCCTAACCATTCCCAACTTTTTCTAATCTAGGTGAAATCTTGTGTAAAAACACAACAAATAAAACAGTATTCAAAATGTCAGAACAAAACAAACATACTAATGAAATGGAGGGATTAACAGATTAGACCCAGTGAAGAAAGAATCAGTGATTTGGAAGATAAATATGAGAAATTACGCAGGGTGCAGCATAGAAAGACAAGAGGACTGAAAAAGAGAGAAATCGAGACGTAAAGTATAAAATTAGAAGATGCAACGTATGTCTAATTGAAAAAGGCTCAGTGGAATTGAGTTAGAAAGAGCCTGAAATGATCTAACTCAACATTATCCAATAGATATATAATGTGAGCCACACATGTAGAAAATTTAAAATTTCTATTATATGTTTTATTTAACCCAATATATAAAAATATTTTTATTTCAGCAGGTAATTGATATAAAAATTATGAATGATATTTCACATTCTTTTTTTTATACTAGGTCTTCAAAATCTGGTGTGTAATCCTACACTTATAGACTGTCTTAATTTCGACTAGTCACATTTCACGTGCTCTGTAAGCCATACATGGCTAGTGACTACCATATTAGTGCAGATCTAACCAATGAAGGTGTATAGGGAAGAGAAGTTGACTGAAGGTCACTAGGTACGTGGAGAAGTGAGCCAGTTGTAGCAGAAGGATGTGTTGGGAGGTTGGGAGGAATGTGGGTTAGTGTAACATTGCAGTGGTGGCATCAAGCTTTGAGTTTACACGCGTTCATATCCCTCTGTACACTTATTATACCCTTCAACATCCAGTGAGTTGTAAAATTACAGTTGTTGAGTCATTCAGAGCAATAGTAAAAAATGGTTTAGTACTAGAAGAGAAATATATCATATCTGTTGAATTTACAGAGGTGATTTGGAAATTCAGAATTTAATTATCCTCATGCAAATTTGACCAGCAGCCTAAAGTGAGCATGTCTGACATTTACATCAAAGTTCACTGTGTTTATTAATAGAAGCAGGCAGGTTGGAAGTGGTTTTCATTTCTTTGGCTGTAATGATATGAAAACTTGACAGTGAATATAAGTAGGTTGTTACCTTGGTTTTTATGTCTCAGTTAAAAGAGAGCACCAGGTCCTAGTGTGCTCGTATAACACAAAAGCTATGTTATCAGGCTCTGAATCAAATACCTTATGAACTTGACCCAAATAACCTCAGACTTCCTGGGAAATTCTATGTTGGGGTAAGATACATGACTGCAGTCAGTTGGGTCACTGTTGCAACAGCTTCAAAAGCAGTGAAGCAAGGAACTTGGAACCTCTGTCTAGCCTCTGCTATTTGAAAAGTAGTAATAACACTGCTATATTTAAAATAGATAACCAACAAGGACCTACTCTATAGCACAGGGAACTCTGCTCAATACTCTGTAATAACCTGAATGGGAAAAGAATTTGAAAAAGAATAGATACATGTATATGTATAACTGAATCACTTCGCTGTACACCTGAAACTAACACAACATTGTTAATCAACTATACTCCAATATAAAATAAAAATTTAAAAGAAAGTTATAAAGTTGAAAATGTATTTTTGTCCTTAAAAATACCTCTTAAAGTGCTGTATTTATTTGTGTAATCATAACACTTTTTAGCCTGGCTCTGCCAGTCCAAAAATAGGGGTGTGACTGTTACGTGAGGGAGACCATTATGTAAGGTTGGGATCTTTATGATGGAAAAAAATTCTTTTTTCCCTTGGTCTGAGTATGAGACCGACTCAGCCGAATAAGCGCTGCTATTCTGTTTGATTATGAGGCTAGCAGTGAAATTATTAGTTTAATCCAATAATCCCAAATACTGGCACACAGAGATCTAGAATGTTCTACGATACTAACTTTGAGATACTCCTTATGTTGGCTTTCACAAGTTTATGAAACAGTCTCAGTCTAATGTAGAACTTATATTAAGTTGATCATCTTAAAAGGTATGTGAAAGCATATCCATCAGATGTTGAACCTGTTATTTGTGCCTATTATCTATGACGCCAAAGGGAACTATTCAAAGCCAATGCCAATGTCCTCCCGGTTGTCATGAGATTGAGTTTACTGGTGATGCTGAAGATCATCCAGTGGAAAGGACAGTCAGCCCTCTGTATCTGTGGGTTCCTCGGATTGAAAATATTCAGGAAAAAAATTCGAAAATTTGTTGTATGCAGGCAACTATTTATATAGTATTTACATTGTATCAGTTATTTTAAGTAATCTAGAGATGATTTAAAATGTTGGATTTCTCAGCTTGGATTTCTATGGGTTTGCAGAATGCTGAGGTGCTTTCTTTCTCTCCTGCTGAATTATGCACAGGAAGACTGTTGCTGAAGCTAGTCGGACAGGCATTTGAGGTACATATGCCTTGAAGTTTTTCTGAAGTTTGCTGTTATCATGGAGGCATATTAATTCCAAGGAAATAAAACTTCTCAGGATTACAGAAGATCTAGCTGTGGAAAAACCCAACATAAAAAGATTTTTATGTATATTAGAAAAAGATGACTTACTCAATCCAAATTTATTTAGCAAAGTCCACATGTATCTTGAGGCTACCCTGCTTAGGGCAGTTCTTAGACAGGGAGAATCATATAGGACTATAGAATCGATCTTTCAGAATACAGAGGCTAGAAGTTTCTATATTGATTAGGAAAACCCAAGTTAAATGGATTAATAGTCTCAAATCAGCTGTTCTAAGAGATGACTTTACCACATTGGGGCAAGCATATTTACCACATTTGGGCAGGCTTACCAGAATGGTAGGGAAAGCCAGCTTTAGAAGGAGTCATAAGCACATTGGTGGAACAGCATGACTGTACATCACCCACAGGAGCCAGTTATTCTAACTCTGTAGGTAGAGGTTGAGGAAGACGCTAGGATTTAGCGGTTGGGTGGAGAAGTACGTTTGTCAGGAAGTCAAATTGAGTGGTTTAAAGACTGATTCTGGGAGTTACTCCATTTTCCTTGTCTCTCCCAGGTACACATGTTCTTAAAATTTTGTTTGATTTTCTTCTGTTTAAAAAAAAAAAAACCACCACCAAATAACCGATTCTGGTACTGATGTCCTATATGCCAATGGCTCTCGTCCATCCATAGCTGGCAGGGCTTCCTCTTGGAGCCCGGCATCGAGCCTCATCAGGCTAGTCACTCCTATGGGGATGTAATCGCCTGAGATGCTGGTCATCAACTCTTCTGTTTCAGAAGGAAAAAGAGGGATCTGTTTTGTTCATAGGTGCCTGGAGAGAGGTGAGAAGAGAGGGAAACACGTGGAGTCTAGCTGGAGAGAAGTAAAGGCCAGAAGAGAAAGGAGTCGTATCTGTGAAATACCACATAAAAGTTTGGGCAGGAAAGAACTGCAGGGCCCAGGTAACATTAGAAAGCAGGTTGAGCCTCCATCTTCCTCTCCTCACTGGCTGTGGACCCCAGGGAAGATTGACACCCTGGATCCTCCTGTGCCCCCAGCCGAGTGCACTGGAGAGCTGCAGAGCAGCAGGGGAGAGGATGACTCCAGAAAGTCGGTGAGCCTGAAGACAAGGCAGCCTGCCAGGTCTCCACCTGGCTCCGAGGACAGGCCTCGCAAAAAGGCCAGAGTGGAGGAACCGAAGTGGTTAGTTTTTGTGCTTGTTGGTTATGAAGCAGTATCTGATAGTCCCCCGGAAATAACTGAGGAAGACTTCAAAGGAGGCCTGAGCCCTAGTCATTCAGGCATTAATGGAAATGGGACTACATCTGTATCCATGGGCTGGTGAAACTTGCAATATTTGGAATATATACAATCCTTTATTTCTAAAATGGCTATGATTATGGTATATTTAATAGCATTCACACATGTGAGGCCAAAAAATTACTTAGCACTAATTTACAAATCAATCACAGAACTTTCTGCCCAGGAAGGAACTTTAGGAAAAATCTACTGCAACCCCCATGATTTAGAATCAGAGAGCAAAAATAGGAAGCGACTTAGCTCTGTGATATCGGGCATGTTGGTGGCAGTTAGGACTGTATCTAGAGCTCCCAGGTCCTAGACTTAACCATTTTAGAACAGAAAGGAGGAGGCAGGGGTGAAATAGAAAAGAAAAATCAGTAAAACATACGACGGACAACTTGGTTTTACATCAAGTTGGAATGCCAAAAAGTCACATTTTAACACTAGTTATGTACCAAAGCCAACAGTAGTCCTCTAGTTCTGTGAACAGTACATGTGTACATTTAAGAAAAAGGTTCTGAAATTTCAGTTCTATTAGGTATCAATGTGAATCGTGTCTTTGATCACTGTATCTTTGGTGTCCCCACCCTGTAGGTTTTATTATGGGAGAAATTTAGTGGTGGTTGGTTTCCCTGTGGGAGGGAACATGAGTCAGCCCACTCCCAGCTCAGAGCCTTGCTCTGGCAACTTCCTTTACCTTAGATGCTCTTCCTCCAAATCATCCGAAAACTGTCTCCTCCTCATCTTTTAAGTCTCAGCTCAAGAATCACCTCTGTTGAGAAACTGTCACTCCTCACCCTCCCTTCCCCAGGCTGGCTATCTCTATCCCACTGACTCTCAAATTTTGTCCCCTAAGAAACATTTACCGAAGTCTGCAGACATTTTTGACTGTCATGACTGGGGTTCGGGGGTGCTAGTGGGTGGTGGTCAGTGATGATGCTAAATATCTTATCATGCACGAGACAGTTCCCCACAACAAGGAATTATCTCATCCAAAATGTCACTAGTGCCAAAGTTGAGAACCCTGCTCTCACCCTTTGCCTTACCTTTGATTTTCTAACATTGTACCACAATCTTATTTGTTTACATGTTTTTCCATCTGTCTTCTCCCATCCCACCCCCTTGAATGAAAGCTCTACAAGGCCAGGAACTGGGTTTTGCTCATTATCATAGAGGCTTCTGGAACAGTCCTGGGCATCGAGTAGGTGCTCCGTAAACGTGGATTGAATTGATTGAATGAATGACCCTATCGCTACCACTGGAAAAATCACTTACAGGGCCAGCTGTGCTACGGTGCAGCATTCTCATTGATGAAAGAAACCAAGGCAGAACCACCAGGGAAAATAGAATGGCTTTTTTCTTTTGGGTCTCATACAATCAGGATCAGCACAATTTTGTCTTTCAGAAAACCAACAAATGAAAAAAGGCGAGGGTTATTGAAAACGAGTGGGTCCTGCCTGTGTGACAGCTGTCAGTGTAATCCTGTAGCTTCTATGACAGTGGTTATCTAGGCTCACTGCAAAGGGGAATGGAAATGAAGCCATGTGTATGGGAGCTACATTTGGCAAAGAGTAACAACTTATTGATTCAGGCTGTCCAAGAAACCCATGTTTCTTTTCCATGTCTTTTCATTCCCAGTCTGGGTTGAATTGAAAACACAAATTCTACTCAAATGTCTTAACAGCTCTCTAATGTAAGCTATCAGCCACGAAGAAATGAAAAGAATTATTTGAAGCACTCCAGAAGGCCAGAGTTTCAAGCTGGTTTATTTAACCTGATGTATTATCAAAAAAGAAAGAGCAACGCTGCCCTAATGCCAAATCAGAGATGCATCTGTACCGTTTTCTCAATAGAACTGGATAATATATAGTGAGTGCATCTAACTAGCAAAATGTGAGAGGGAGCATCATGGAAATAAAGACTGAAAAGTGCCTTAATGGCTTTAAAATTCGCAGATGGCAAATCAAGTAAAAGATCTGTTTATCACCCTCCGAATGCTCTGTGTAAAATGCACAGCTGAGGGCTGGGAAGTTAGGAAACCTCACTGGAATCCTTGGCTCTCGGAACCCAAGCTCTTCTGGTGTCTTGCTGCAGGATGGGGGAGCTGCTTTCCTGACCACACAGCTTCTGGACGATAAAACTGAGAAGCCATTGTGCTTTGCCCGGAGTGTTTGAAAGCAAACATGAGAGCATCAGATCTGTATAATATAATGCACTGGAGATTGTTATGTCATGTTCTAGGTTTCATAAAGTCTTGCGTAAACAGTTTGATATAGAATATTACAGAGTAGTAAAAGCTGCTTTCTAGTGTTTGGGCTCTTTCTGTCTACAATTCAGTGAATGTGACATACATTAACTGCACAGCTTGGCTACCGCATTTTTTTATGCTATGAAAATGTAACTTAATTAATGAACTCCATAATCAATTAGCACGCCAGTACATTTTGACCACTACTCTTATATTTAGCATATGTTCTATTTTTAAAATATTTAAGTTAATCCCTCTTCATTTGCATTACTTACATTTCAACTGTTTTATTAAAATAAAATTTTAAAAATTCTGCAATCCAGACATTTCTTTTATAGCTATGAGGAGTTTCTCCTTTCTTTTTCCTTCTCTCCCTCTTCTGTCTCCCCTACTCTGTTTTCCTTTCTCTATTAAACCAATTCATGCTTAGTTCAACCCTTTAAAATCCTAAATTTAATCACCTGATCTCTTAAAAATTTGTTATCTAATAAAAAATACAGAAATATACTTGATAATATTTACCTATCTATAAAATAAATATAATTTCATTTATAACATGGATCTCTACTAGGTGTCCAGTTATAATATGGATCAAACCATGTCTCATGAAACGTAATTTATGGTGAAAACCTGAAGTGAGCACTTGGCCTCTACGACGAGTGTTAGCTCTGTTTTCTAACTAACTTCCAAATAGTACCGGCCCCAAAGCTGTGGCTTCACTGAGCTTAAAAGACAACTCTGTCTGAAGATGATGACTCTTGATGCTACCTCTTTGAATCACCATTACGTCAGAGGGATCTCAAAAGAAGAGAATGGCTGGTTAATTTTTAAGGAGTCTAGGATGAAACAGGGCATACTTGAAGAGGTTCATGATCTTATATAAATGAATGAGTGAACATTTTATTTGAGTAGAGACAGGCTTTGGAGTTATGTGAACTAGAGTCCAAATTCTGGCTCATCCATTTACTAGCTCTTTTTTTTTTTTTTTTTAACGTCTTTATTGGGGTATAATTGCTTTACAATGGTGTGTTAGTTTCTGCTTTATAACAAAGTGAATCAGTTATACATATACATATGTTCCCATATCTCTTCCCTCTTGCGTCTCCCTCCCTCCCACCCTCCCTATCCCACCCCTCCAGGCGGTCACAAAGCACGGAGCTGATCTCCCTGTGCTATGCGGCTGCTTCCCACTAGCTATCTACCTTACGTTTGGTAGTGTATATATGTCCATGCCTCTCTCTCGCTTTGTCACAGCTCACCCTTCCCCCTCCCCATATCCTCAATTCCGTTCTCTAGTAGGCCTGTGTCTTTATTCCTGTCTTACCCCTAGGTTCTTCATGACATTTTTTTTCCCCTTAAATTCCATATATATGTGTTAGCATACGGTATTTGTCTTTCTCTTTCTGACTTACTTCACTCTGTATGACAGACTCTAAGTCCATCCACCTCATTACAAATAGCTCAATTTCGTTTCTTTTTATGGCTGAGTAATATTCCATTGTATATATGTGCCACATCTTCTTTATCCATTCATCCGATGATGCGCTCTTAGGTTGTTTCCATCTCCGGGCTATTGTAAATAGAGCTGCAATGAACATTTACTAGCTCTTGAATGACTTTAGCTACTTAAATTTTTCAGAGTCTATACTGGTAAAATGGGGCTTAGTAATAAGTACCTTGTAGGATTATTTAATAATAAGACTAGGAATATGTACAGAAAGTGCTTTGTTGCCTGGCACCCAGTAGGCATTAATAGATGGTAGCTATTAGCAATATCTATTTGTAAACAAGTAAAATGGACTGCATTAAGAATCTGGAAAGTTCTGTTTTTGTGGTAATGTTTATAATATTTATGAGCTAGAACTGATGATGTAAATATAATACACACAACACACATATACAAACACGTACACGCACACACATTCTCGGCCAGAGTTTGTTCCTGAGACATCAGATTCAAGAAGGCATCTTTGAGCCTTTCTGCCTTTGGCTTCTCAGTGAAGGTACAGCTATCTAATGGCAGGGTCCGAATTGTACATTTTATCCAGTGCCTCATCAGGTACAAAGAATGTGCTTAACAGGTATTGAAAGATTAAAGTATGTTTCTAAATAGCCTACATTTGGGGCAATGTTTATTCCTACTTTTTCTTTCTTAAGGTTATGACAATTTCTTTTCCTTCCTTTTTTCTTATGAGTTGGGGTACAAGAAGAGATGTTCCTGGAGCAATTTTTCTCCACAGCCTCATTCACACACACACTGGGCAGAAGAAGAAAGGGAAAATGGGTTCCTGGGTGGGCCCTCAGAATTCCCATGCTTTTCTTCCAGGCATGAGGGAGTTGTTTCCCCATTTCATCTTCTTGGCACTCACACAAAAGAAAGAATGGAGGTCCCAGAGGGTTACTGTGTTTGAAGCTATTCAAAACATGTTTAGGTACACTTTTGACTGTTCTTTCTACCATAATGCTTCCTCTATTTTCACAGTTGGGAAAATATATGTACTTTATTGCAATATAAAGAATAACTACAACAAGCAATAAAACCACGGTCCCCTACATATGCTGTGATAAGTGACTCTGGGTCCCTCTGGGTCAGTCCTTTAATCAGATCATGGAATCTCTGCCTTGACTGTCAAGGGAGTCATGGAATAAGACCGTTAAACATATTTTAGCAAATTCTGACCCTGAATAAGGTTAAAGACTTATTAGGAAGGTTTAATTGAGAGGGAAGCATGAAAAAGCATGGACTTCGAACACAGATACACTTGAGAAGATCTGCCTCTTACTAGCTAGGTATTTTACGCATCTTTATAATGAGAATAAAACCACTTACACTTAAAGTTTTTATATGGATCAGATGAGACAGCCCATGAAGCACTGAGAACAATATCTGTCCAGCACAGTGTAGGTATTTGACAAAAGATAAACTGCCTTCGCCTCTTCCTCATTTTATTTTTAGAAAGAGACTAGTCACCCTGCCTGCCTGTCTCAGGGTGGGTGTTTGCATTTGTGACTATCGAATGAGACAACATGAAAGCACTTTGTAAACTTAAGCACAGTATCAGTATAAACAATGGAGACAACCGATTTTATGATCCGGGATATGACAAAGCTGTGCATATGTTGAGAAGTTGGTGAAGATTCCAAGTTAACTTTGACTACCTTTGAAAGTTACTAGTAATGGAGAGGTGAGTAGCTTTTGCACCGTATATCTTCTGGGTCCAGTAGTGTTCCCCCAAATTCTTGTCTGCCTGGAACCTCAGAATGTGACTTTATTTGGAAGTAGGGTCTTTAGAGATGTCATTAGTTAAGGTGAAGTCATACTAGACTAGGATGGGCTCTAATCTAATGACTTGTATTCTTATAAGAAGAGAAAACGTATGTACAGACACACACAGAGAAGAAGGCCATGTGAATAAGGAGGGAGAGATTGGAGGGATGCATCTGAGAGCCAAGGAGTACCAGGAATTGCCAGCAACCAATAGGAGCCTGAGGAAGCAAGGAAGGATGCTTTCCTAGAAACTTCAGAGAGAGCATGGCCCTATGGACACCTTGATTTGAGACTTCCAGCCTCCAGAACTGTGAGAGAATAAACCTCTGTTGTTTCAAGCCACTTGGTTTGTGATATTTGTTACAGCAGCCCTAGGAAGTCAATACCCTATACCTTGCTCTTTTTTATTGGTTAGAATTTTGCCTAATGTAAAATGATGTAAAGGTGTTGCTTTAACTTGAAAATAAAGCTTAGTAAGAGGTCTCAGAACTTTATTCAAATCCTGCTGCGTGTGGAAATTAAATCTGACATTATCTATATCTAAGAGCTCTCAAAGTATTGATTATTTTTGGAAATCCACCAAAGAAGTTGGGATGAACTCTGAGCTGGGGCAAAGCTTTGAACTTCTCATGAGTCAGTCCTATCTATTTTCTAAAGAAGTGAATGTACATAGACCAAAAGAGGGGAGGGGGGGGGGGGGAAGGGGGAGCCTAATGAAACTTGGGAGATTTTCATAAGGGAATTATCACTTGTAGGATTAAAATCATGTTGGGGTCTTGAGCATGGCCACATAACTGGTCTGAGAGTTCTATTTTACTTCCCAGACAATTTTGGGCCATCATGTAGGCTGCAGAAGGCAGACAGGTTTAGTCTATGATTGTGTTAGCATTTTCACCGAGGGATTTTATCTTCTTCTTGGTGGACCCCGCACCCCCAAACCAAGTGTAGGGTCTCCCCCAGGCCTCTGGTTATCGTTTGCTGAGTCAGTGTATGGTTGGATATAGAGAATGGACAACTGAATTGCATGGATACTTGCTGTGGGAGTTGAACCACACATCCAGAACATCTCAATTACTGCTTCATTTTAACTCATTGTAGAAGACCAAAGAGACACATAGGGTTCGGTGAGGTTTAAATCTGTGTAGTCTTTCTTTGTTTCCCCAAGCTCAGCCTCACAGCGCCTGTGGTGAGTACGAAAGCTGTTTCTCTTCTCTAAGAAAAATGTACATGCGATAGTACTCCCCCATGTAACTTAAAGCACTCCTGGTTATTTGACCTACACCTACAAAGAAGCAAAGCTGAAGTGAAATATTCTAAAAATCAGTAGTATAATGAACCGAATAGTATTTTGTCTGCAGACTTCTGTTCTTCCATTTAGAGGATCTTTCCGCTTAAAATAGGTGCTGCCATTTTTAGCGTGGTCCTCTGGCTAATTAAGACCCTGTGCAGCGCTGGGACCTGGGCGAATGGGAATGACTTGTGTTTTTCTACATGGAGGTACAACTTTGCATCATTTGAAAGACTAGGCAGCTTGGTTTGAGACAAGCCTGCTGAAAGGTGGAGGGATGGTTTCAGGGCAGAGTGGAAAGAAGTCCTATCCTCATGGGCCTCCGTTTTCTCCTAACGTGGCACGACATTTTAAAATCCAAGGCCGGAAACTGCCTGTGATGGTCATCCTGGAGGGAAGAGCTACATCTAAAAAAGTGGAATCTGACTTTTATCGCATGCAATCTGTGCACATTACAGAGAGGAACACATCTGTCAAAGAAGGGACTCGCTAACTACTAGCAGTGGTTTCAAGGTAATTTGTCATAAACTTGCAATAGGCCCGACTTTCTTCACCCATGACACGTTTGCATTTTATTTGAAAGCAATTTTAATTTCTACTTAATAAGCATTGAACGGGCTGTCCACTAGCAATCATCTTTTTTTAATTTAATTTTTATTTTATATCGGAGTATAGTTGATTTACAATGTTGTGTTACAGCAAAGTGTACAGTGTACAGCAAAGTGATTCAGTTATACGTATACATATATTCTTTTTCAGATTCTTTTCCCATATAGGTTATTACAGAATATTGAGTAGAGTTCCCTGTGCTATACAGTAGGTCCTTGTTTATTATCTATTTTGTATATAGTAGTGTGTATATGTTAATCCCAAACTCCTGATTTATCCCATCATCAAAAAGTCTACAAACAATAAATGCTGGAGAGGGTGTGGAGAAAAGAGAATCCTCCTCGGGCTTCCCTGGTAGCTCAGTGGTTAAGAATCCGCCTGCCAGTGCAGGGGACACGGGTTCGAGCCCTGGTCCGGGAAGATCCCACCTGCCGCGGAGCAGCTACACCCGTGCTTCACAACTACTGAGCCTGCGCTCTACAGCCCACGAGCCATAACTACTGAAGCCCGCATGCCTAGAGCCCGTGCTCTGCAACAAGAGAAGCCACCGCAATGAGAAGCCCGTGCAACGCAACGAAGAGTAGCCGCCGCTCACCGCAACTAGAGGAAGCCCACATGCAGCAACGAAGACCCAACGCAGCCAACAATAAAATAAATAAATTTATTAAAAAAATAAAAAAGAAAATCCTCCTGCAGAGTTGGTGGGAATGTAAATTGGTATAGCCACTATGGAGAACACTATGGAGGTTTCTTAAAAAACTAGACATAGAGTTACCAGATGATCTAGAGATCCCACTCCTGGGTGTATATCTGGAGAAAACCATAATTCAAAAAGATTCATGCACCCCAGTGTTCATCGCAGCACTATTTACAACAGCCAGGACATGGAAGCCACCTAAGTGTCCATCAACAGAGGAATGGATAAAGAAGATGTGGCGCATATACGTAATGGAATATTAATCAGCCATAAAGAAGAATGAAATAATGTGATTTGCAGCAACATGGATGGACCTAGAGATTATCATACTAAGTGAAGTAAGTTGGATAAATTAACAATCTTCTTTAAACTGGGTTAAGTTGAAAATCCATCAGAGAGGACGAAATGAAAGATAGCATATTTCTTGAGCACCAGACAGCATAAGCCAGAGGTCAAATCCTAGAATAGGATAACAACAACAACAAAAAAATCCACATAGCATCTCAATGAAAGAAACCATAACAACAATAGCTCGCGTTTATTAGGGGCTTACTGTGCACCTGTGTGCCGGGTGCTTTACATGAATGAGCTCCTTTAGCCGTACAAGGACATGTACCACAATTGCTATCCTTTTCATTTCACAGGAAATTGCTGCTCAGATTGGTTCAGTAACTTGACTAAGGCCACAGAGCAGATATGGGTTTCCAATTCAGTGCTGTCTGGCTGCACACATTTATGCTCATCGTGGCATAAAGACCTGCTGACTTTTGTCCCGTTTGCACGCATCAGGTTGGGATCAGTGCCTGAAATAACGTAAATATTGCTTTAACAAATTAGCTATTTGATAGTCAAGAATGAAGAAAAACCTCATAAGCCTCAGATAAACAAAAATATCTCTTTCGGTGATTTCACCTCTAGAAAGCAAAAATGTAGAGTATGCATATGATTTGGAGTTTGGATTTCAAATGCTTTCTGCTAAAGAAATAGTACTGAGTCTACATGTGTTATTGTCCAGAAGAGAGAAATTTATAGAGCACAAACCTTTCCTTTGGCCACTCTCTGTGCCCCAAATCTTTTAATACTAGAGGCACCTGAAATAAGAAAAATGACAAGTGATACTGTCCTCTTTGTCTTATGCCGACTCCCTCTTCAGCTCTCCCTGTGCTCACTGCTTGGTTCCCACCGGTAGATGGGTGATATCAAAGACATAACTGGCATGTTTTATTGTTTTCTGTCCTACTGTTTTCTCCTTTCTCTTTTTCTGACAGTATATTGCCTTTCTCATTGAGGGAGATGAAAGAAACTATTTCTGTTTAGTGACAGCAAAAACAAACGAACAAACAAAAAACCTAACAAAGCAAAACAAAATACACACATAAATCAATGAATTTTGAGTTGTGAAGCAAGTTATGAAAAAAGTATTCTTTCTTTGGTCACAACCCTCTGTCTCTCACTAGGATGTATGTAGAGACGGTTAATTAATGATTCCTCTGAGATAAAAAGCTTGAAATGAAAACCAAAGTTTTGGGCCCTTCTGATTTCTTTGTCAGTTGTCTCTCTGCACAGGTTATTGACTTTTTGTGAAAATATCTTTAGTTTACAAGTAAGCATATAAAATTAAGTAATTTTGCATTTGAGCACTTAAAAATTGAAATAGAAGCCCTTTTGGACATGGGTGGAAGTCCTGGGGATTTGTTCTAAGGAAATAATCCTGTGGAAGTAAAAGCAACCAACTAATCAAATAACCATCCTCAAATCCATATGCATAGAGATGCTATTGTGATATAAATAATCTAGAAACAACCTAAATTATCAATAATAGCACACGAATTCCTAATTACAATAATTATTATAAAGCTAAACTTACAGTATTTATGATACGTCAAGCGCTCTTAATTATTTTACACATTAACTCATTTAGTCTAAACAAAAACCTCATAAAATGGGTATGATCTTGCAGATGAGGAAACTGGGACACAGAGAAGTTAAGTGACTTGTCCAAGGTCAAACAGCTACAAAATGATACAGTTAACATTCAAACCCAGGCAATCTTGCTCGAGGATGTGCTCTTAAGCACTCACTTTATTGCCTTCAAATTATGGTAAATTAACAGACAGGTTATTAGGTTACACTAAAGATGCTAAGTATGAAGAAAGTGTAAAAATGTGGACCATATACAAAATACTATACCAGGAACCTATAACTCTGGAATTTCTGAAGATGACAAAATCATTTGTTTCGCATCACTGATCTTAAGCTCCATAAAGAAGACTACATATACATATGTAGACTACATATAAAATAACTTACATACATGCACACACACACGCTTTATTTTTCTATCATCTATCTATCAATTATCTATATCTATCTATCTCTATACTTAAACAGTAATAGAAGATGAACCAAACTTAAGGAATATAGAGTAGGCTTTGTTATCAGTTTCCAGTTCCTCATTAACATATTGGTGATAAGACTTCACCAGTGTAGTTAAGAGAATATTTGTGTTACAGCCTATGTTTTCCTTCTGACTTGCTGCCTACTTCTTGCTTCTGGGCCATTATTACGAAGTGTCTGTTTTTCTACCTACTCAGAGCTCAGTCTTTCCTAAGTTTTTATTTCTGATTTTTATTAAAAGATTTGTTTTTTGAGTTTATTTTGCACTCATGAGCAATAATGTTCTACTGAGCATACTGTACTAGGCAGAATAATGCCCCTTACCCCCGACGATATCCATGCCCTGATCCTTGGGGCCTGTGAATATGTTACCTTACATGGTGAAAGGGACTTTGTAGATGTAATTAAGGTAAAGGACCTTGAGGTGGGGAGATTATCTGGTGGGCCCAATGCAATCACGTGAGTCCGTAAAAGCAGAGAACTTTTCCCGGCTGTGGTCAGAGGGAGCTTGAAGATGGACTGAGAGATGTAGTGTTGCTAGCTGTAAAGATGGAGGAAGTGGGAACATGAGCCACAGGATGTGGGCTTCTGGAAGCTGGAAAAGGCAAAGCAGTAGATTCTCCCCCAGCTCCAGGGAGGAACACAGCCTTGCTAACACTTTGATTTGCTCCCAGTAAGACCTCCAGAACTGTAAGATAATAAATTTGTGACAATCTGTTACAGCAGAATAGGAAACTAATACATATACTGACAAAGAATAATATTATGAAGATATTTTTGAAATCCTGTCTTCTCAAGAGAAGTACTCCATTGATTACCTATAGTAGATCAGATTGCATTATTTACAATTAATTTTACCAATGAAACATAAATCAATGTCCCTGCTCTAGTACCTTACATATTAATTAAAAAGTTGCTACTTTGTCTCTTAAGGCATTTATAAAAACAAAACCTGAACTGTACATTATTAACGGGCTGTTTATCAGTGTCACTATTTCCCAATTCTTAATAGAGGAATTATACACTACCAGTTTGGATGAGGTAAAATGCCATTTTAAGCAACAGTTTGCCTTCTTTTTTACCCATTTGCAAATCTAAACAAGGCTATTTTTTCTTTTTAAAATTTGATTGACCTTACTTTTTTCCTTTAAAAGATTATGTTAGTTTAGGAGCTATTTTCTTCCATTCTTATTTCAATGCATTGACCATTTCAATTTTGGGGGTGATTGCCCACCCCAGATTAGATTAAAATCATCATCTATCTCTAAAGGGCTCATCTCTTTTTTGGCCAGCACCTTGGATACCACATGGTCTTTAGTGATAGTTTTAGGACTCACCACATCTCAGAACCCTAGATACCCTCTCTGATGGCTTTGGCCCAAGGGCAGTCATGCTTAATGCAGATGTTGGGATGTGATATATGGTAGACCCATTGACCACAGAGTTGACCTCACTTCTGGGGCTTTTCACTATTACATGGAGTCTGATCTACCACAGGTCAGAATGTATCTTTCCTCAGAAATAACCACACATGATAGGACTGAGTTGAACATTGTTCTGCTACAAAGCAGGTGTTGATTCTGAATCCCAGGAGTAGCCTCATAAAGGGATTTTGTTGACTCTTTTCCAGAGGCCTTTATTTGCCTGAAGCTTGTCTTAATTATTTCAGAATTTTTGATTTTTGTCACCATAATATGCTGAGAATAATGGTGTTTCTTGGGCTTGACATGCAAAATTAACATAATGTGAACTACAAAATTAATCTTCTTGCGGAGAATTGTGTCATTATCATCATCATCATAATTGCCCATTATTGAGAAGAAAAAATGTAAAGCCTCTCATCTAGTTTTTGATTAATTAATTAATTAAGAGCTCTAGTCAGGAAGATCTCAAAGGAATGTCAGAACCATTGTGAAGATTTAAAAGCAGAAGCAAACACAGTTTTTATCCTGTAGAAAGTTTAGTTCTTTTGGGGGCGGGGGAATCACACTGAAATAGAAGATAAATGAATTCCATTGTAGGAACGAAGTCATTGATATATGAAATTTTACTGTTGTGAAATTTGAATACAGGGGGACAATATTCCAGGACAGTAAGGCTAAGTGGGCAGAATCAGGCTTTTTATAGGGGGAAAACCTTGAATTAGTTCTTAAAGAAAGTGATGTATTTTGAAATCAGAAAGTACATTACATTTCCTGATTTTGAAATATATTACAAACTACAGTAATTAAAACAGTATGGTACTGGCATGAAGACAGATGTATAAAAAAATGGAACAGAAGAGAGAGCACAGAAATAAATCCATGTATGTATAAGAAGAATGCCAAAGATATACAGTGGGGAAAAGATAGTCTCTGCAACAAATGGTGTTGAGAAAAGTGGATAACCACATGCAAGAGGGTGAATTTGGACCCTGATCTTGCACCATACACAAAAATCCACTCAAACTGGATTGAAGACTTAAACATAAGACCTGAAAGTGTAAAACTCCTAGAAGAAAACATAGGGGAAAATCTTCATGACATTGGTGTTGGTTATGATTTTATGGATATGACACCAAAAGCACAGGCTACACAAGGAAAAATAGATACATGGGACTACATCAAACTAAACAAACTTATTCAAAGCAAAGGAAACAATCAACAGAGTGAAAAGGCAGCCTATGGAGTGAGTGAAATATTTGCAAACCATAGACCTGATAAAGGGCTAATCTCCAAAGTGTATAAGGGACTTCTACAACTCAATAGCAAAAAACCCAAATAACTTAATTGAAAAAATGGGCAAAGGACTTGAATAGACATTTCTCCAGAGAAGACACACAAACAGCCAACAGGTACATGAAAAATTGCTCAACATGACTAATCATCAGAGAAATTGAAATCAAACTCCACAATGAGATATCAACTCGCACCAGTTAGGATGGCTATTATCAAAATAACAAAAGATGGCATGTGTTGGGAGGATACAGAGAAATTAGAACTCTTGTACATTGTTGGTGAGAATGTAAAATGGTGCAGTCACTATGGAAACCGTATGGAGGTTCTTCAAAAAATTAAAAATAGAACTGCCATGTGATCCAGCAGTGCAACTTCTGGGTATATATCCAAAGAATTGCAGTCAGGATCTGGAAGAGACAGCTACACTCCCATGTGTATTGCAGCATTGCTCACAATAGCCAAGATTTGGAAACAATCCAAATGTCCATCAGCAGACAAATGGATAAAGAAAAAGTGCTGTCTACATACAATAGAATATTATTCAGCCTTTAAAAAGAAGGAAGCCTTGCCATTTGTGACAACATGGCAGGACCTGGAAGACATTATGCTAAGCGAAATGTGTCACGAACAAATACTCCACGATTCCACTTCTATGAGGTATCTAAAATAGTCAAATTCATAGAAGCAGAGAACAGATGGTGGATTCCAGGGGGCGGGGGAAGGGTGAAATGGGGACTTGTTCAATGGTATAAAGCAACAGTTACACACAAGGTGAATAAATGATAGAGATTGCTGTACAACATATGCCTATTGTTAACAATAAGGTGTTGTGCACTTAAAAATTTAAGAGAGCAAATCTCATGCTAAGTGTTCTCAACACACATACACACTTGCCAGGGGACACAAGCCATCTTTTGGAGGTGATAAATATGTTTATTACCTTGTTTGTGCCGATGGTATCACAATGTATGCATGTATCCAAACTCATAAAAATGTGTACATTAAATATGTGAAACTTTCTGTATATTACATATACCTCAGTAAAGCTGAAAAAAGGGAAAGTGATAAAGATGAATGAATGGAGTGGAGGTTGAAACACTCATTGTGAGAAGAGCAGCAAAGAGATTTCAGCAAGAAGGACCAAGGCCGACGTGCGAGTTATGTGCTAAGGACAAAACTGGGAGCCATCTACAATATCATTTTGATCCCAATAACTAGAATGCCTAATAATATTAGGAAAGTCAGAAGCAAAGCTTTATTTTGACATTTTTATATTCCATTTATCATTTCAGTTGGGATCTGGGAGGGAAGGAGATTTTGACACCTGTGCATACATACCAAGTTGCATGAAAGTCCCTGGAAAAAGTGAATTGACTTGTGTTTATTAATCCTTTTGATATAGTCTCTTAAAATGACTTTCCTTATGT
Organism: Monodon monoceros; assembly: GCF_005190385.1. Lineage (NCBI taxonomy): Eukaryota > Metazoa > Chordata > Mammalia > Artiodactyla > Monodontidae > Monodon > Monodon monoceros. The sequence goes on along the minus strand of NW_021703776.1, from coordinate 80,693,224 downwards.
GAGAGTGTGATAAGGAGTAATTCATGCTGATTTCCCTGGATGTCTTGCCAAAATCAGTCTCATTACTTGGTATTCACATTTTCTATATCCCATATAATCAGTCTATCAGGAAAGCCAGTTAAATGAGGGAGTTAGGATCACTGGTTATAGATTAACCATCAAGGACTTTGTTGAAATGGGGCCATTTTCCAAGTGTTACTTATGTTCTTAATTTTAAAAATAGAATGTATCTGATTCTTGAGCAGGGATGCCCGAAAGCCAACAAGGGTGCCTCACCTTTTCATTATGGTGCAGAAGGAGCAAATTAATCTCTATGGCAATGAAAGTTAGAGGTTGGCTGGGGCTTACTTCAAAGTTTTCTACTATTATTTCATAAACTCTTAGGAGTGGAACAAATATTTAGAAGATAACCTAATCCAACTCCCTTATAATAACAATGCAGACATTAATGATGATAAAGCTACAGTTTACTGCCATCCATACACCAACTTACTTAATTTTTATCATAATCCCATGAGCATTACTCTCATTTTAGTGATGAAGAAACCAAAGCGTAGCTTGATTAACTTGTTCAAGGTCATACAGCAGGTCGATGTCAGAGATGACGTTTGAACGTAGGTTTGTTGAACTCTCACTTAAAGCCCACATCCTTCACTATTATCCTCTACTGCCACAGTATACATGGAGGAAACTGAGGCAGAGAAGAGCTAATTGCATTACTGAAAGCACAGGACTAGTCACTTGTAGTGTTGGGGGTAGAAGCTATATCTTTAAGAGTCCTTGGAGGAACTCTGAACTTGTGTGTCAGGTGGTGGTATGAGCTGGTCTCACTCCTCCCTGGTTGCCCTCTCACACCTTTGAGGTGGGGGCTCATGTGGCTTGCTCATGCTTCAAGTATAATTCATGTTATGCCAGGAATGGGCTGTTAATGCTCTTGGGGTTTTAATTAAGTTGTATACATTCTCCATTTCTGTTTTCTGATGCTTGGATCAATGATGGAAATGTTTTCTGAAAATGTATTTCAGAAAGAGCTTTTTGGATGATTGAGCTGTAACTTTTAGAGATGGAGAAGCTTATAGAAGCAACTTCCTAAACTATGATAGTGTCCCCCCCACCCCCCATCTTCTCTGCAAGTTGCAAGATGCTGTAATATTTAAGAAGGTGATTATGAGGATATGATCCATAACCACTGTTCTTGACCCATAGTATTAACAATTGCTCAGGAAAAGCCACTATCTCACTCTTTAAGCCTCAGGAAGACTTAGAGCCTCTTGAAATGCCCTGGGATTGTGGCTTCAAATTAGAGTTGACTTGGGGATTTACTCTATCTCGCATTCACTTTGACATTTCGTCCGAGGAGTTAACCCACTCAGGGATCCACTGATAAGCTAGAGTAGGTTTTGACTGAATCGGGTCTTTCAACAAATGATATGAACATTTCAAGCTTCACTGTAGCCTGAGACACCTGCCTGGGTCAATGGTGCAAATGCTTCCTCTTCAATTGATTAACTTAACACTTCTGAATGGATATTGATAGGAGTTATGGCTTTTACATTATCATTTATGTTTGAAGGTTGTGTATATGACAACATTGTATTATTTTTGTAAGAAGAAAAATGTTAAAAGCATAAAAGACATATTTGTATGATGCATTTTCTTTGAATAAGGCACAGTGTTAGCCATTTAGGGGCATTGTTGAATATTCTGACATGGTTTCATCCTTGTAAAATGTATAGCCTATTAGGGAGACAGGGACTATTTACGTAAGTCTTATGGTAGATAGATAGATGGTAGAGAAAACGAAAGCTGTAATTTCTCTAAAGGGAGAGGACTAACTTTGCATTGGAGTACTCAGGGAAGGCTACGAGGTAGGAAATGAGTTGGACCTTAAAATATGGGTAAAATTTAAGTGTGAGAGGCTTGAAGGTGGGAAGTAGAGGATGCATTCAGGGAATATGTCGGTTAGTCTGGCCAGAGCAGGGACAGTATTGAGTGTTCAGAAGGGGAGTTGGGAGGGAAAGTGGGAGATGTGTACTGTCTGTGCTCCAGTCTGATACCTCTTCTCCAACACAAGGCTTTGGGAAACTTTAAGTTGTTTTAATAACATGAAGAATGTGAGGATTGCAACAAAGTCTCCATATTTGTTCAGCCCATGACCTCAGTACCAAGGGTTCGTCCTGTGCTGTACGCCATATGAAAGGCTCCCTGGCTTGGTGTCAAATGTTTTATGTCTCTCAGATTTCCGTTCCTTTGTAAGCCGGGATGGGCTCCCTGAGACTGGTGATAAAGTGCAAACCTAGCAGGTGAAAGCAGATACCTCATAAATTAGCGAACAGGAGCGTAGAGAGCTTTGTTTGGAACAGTCTGGAACCTGAGACCACGATTTGCAGTATCTCTCAGAAACAGATTTTAGAGTTCAGCTCCGTAGAAAAGCCACCCCCCACCTCCACCCTGCCTTGGGAAATTGAAAAAAACTGCAAATGGACTAAAATTTAAATGAAGCTTTAGTACCTATAACACATTTTGGTTAGCTATTCAAAATAATGATGCGTAATTTGGTAACATAAAACATACGTTCCTCTTTTATGCATTTGTTCTATTTATTTCCTCCAGGTTTTTATTTGAAAAGGTATTTCACGTGTATTCGACGCCCCAGGTAGTACTTCCTAATCAGAATATCGTGCAGATCTTTTCACGTTGAGTTTACTTGTGATGTGGCAATACAATAACAGTAGCACCCGTTGTTAAATACTATTTTACAAAAAGGGGAAAGAAACGCGTTCTATCAGTTTGCTACCACAAATTGAAACATACATGCACAACCATGGGTTTTAATCAATGTGACATAAGTTAACAGAGCATGGAAGAAAGAAGAATGGAAAATGGTGTCCCTAAATCAATTTAATATGGTAACACCCCCAAACAAAAAAACAGATTGGGCCTCTTCAGCAAAACACACTAGAAAAACGAAGGTTGTCAGAGATTGTTCACAGTATATTCATCAAATTTCAGAGGAGATTATCTGACAGAATGAAGTACAAAGTCAGTTATGAGAAATTGGTCCTCTTGGTAGCTAATGTTGAGAATATTATTTATATTAACAGGCAAAATAGGCTGGCCGTACACAGGCAATCATCTAAATTTCGTGGAGGTGGTTCTGCCCATAAACCTGGGTAATGATGGCGTATCTCTTACGGGACTACATTAACTTATGGGTTACCATAATTTTGATGAATCAGGGCAATGACCACCTGAAGATTTAGGCATCAGAGTGATCGCCACTAGCTGATAGGCAAAAAGGCCCCGGTCTTCAACAACCAAAGAAACTTTCCAATTAACTATAAAGGAATGTAGCTTGAATACTGACCTCCTTTATATTCATTAGATGCTCCAGGACTATTTCATTGCTAGAAGGTTAAGGGATGTGAAATTAAAGTAGTCTCCTTTTTCATATGATAAAAACAATGTAGGTAGTTAGACTGCCAAAGGCATTGAACCCAGAAATAGAGATTCTGATTTCTGCAGAGATGTAATTTCATTTCAACCTTCTTTTAATCTGAAACTTCTGATATTGTAGAGTGAGTCTTGGTTCTAATGTGAATGAGTTGATGTTTCCAAAACATAAGCTTACGTAATTGAATCAGATGAGAACTACAAATCTAGGAATCAGATATATTTCTGCCTTTGTTTTGTCAAAACTGTTACGTGAAAGTATTTACTAACTTTAAAATACTGAAATGAATTTCTAATTTATTCATAATCTTTGTTATATCAGATAGGATATTTCAATTCTCTTTCTCTCCAAAATTTGAAAAATTTATCATTGCCATAGACTTACAAAAATGATTAAAGCTTTTATTAGCTCATAAAAATGTTTTACCAGGCCACTTGAATAAAGAACAACCAGAGAGGAAAGAAATCAATTCATTCTCAGCATAAACGTTACTTACCTCAAGCTAATATTTAACTAATTATAATAATAGTAAGCCTGGAGTTAAAAATAACACTGTCTGAACTAGGCATTTATTAGAAAAAATAAGCACCCTCTTTCAGATGGGTTTCCTAGTTTAAGACTTGCCAATATGCCTGGTTTCCATCTTTGTAATGAAAAATAGTGTAGTTTTAATTTTTATGTAAATATATTGGTATAAATATATCTGTGTTATATACTGCATTGTTGGCCTCAATTCTCCATCTCTCTCTGTAGCATCTCTCTCTCTGTCATTTAATCTTATAGTCCATTTCCACCGAGGGTATATAATTCCCTGTCCCTAGTTTCTGCCACATGGCTTGCTTTGACCAATAGAATGAGGTAGAGGGAAGGGCACAGTCACCTCTGAGTTTAGGCCTCAAGAGTCCTGTGTATTTCTGACGGCAAGTCCCTCCTCCGTTGCCATGAGACCCTGCTGGTGGAGAAGAGACATATGGAACAGAGCTGAGTATTCCCAGTTGTCCTAGCCATGGCCAGCTGATATCAGCCAACAGCCAGTGACTACAGACATGTGAGCAAGCCTAGCTGAGACCAGCAGAGACATCTAGCCAACGCCCAGCTGACCCAGGCATAAACAATAAATGTTTATTGCTGAATGTTACTGAGGTTTTTGTGGCTGTTTGTTATGCAGTACTACTGTGGCAGTAGATAAAATACTTATGCTGATTTATTTTCAGAGGTAAAATTTGCTGGCTTGTATATTTTTAGCAGTGGGGATGTAGTTCTTTAAGCTGGTTGCTCTCTTTCTAAAGGTTCTCCTAGTAGTAAAATTCAAGAGCAGATTGATTGGCATGTGAGGTCACAGAAAGATGCTAAGTCCTGTAAAGTTCAGTAGCTCATGAACCAGACAGAGATGTAGTCTTTAACCTTGACTTCTTTTCAACTGCAATTACAAACCTTACCTCCCTCCCTTTCTTGCTTTTATTTTTCCCTTTATTGCTCAGCAAATATTAATTAAACATTTATTTACTGTCTCCTATGTGTCATTGTGGGGCAACACAGACTAGACTGAGGGAGGGTGTGCAAAGTGCACTTTGAACCAATTAAGAAGAAATCATTTAGGTAAAGCATCAATTTGGGGCTGTTTGCTTAATATCTCCCAATATTTACATGCAATTCTTACAGCAGGAGAAAGAAAAAGGAATAAGCTGGAACTGCCGCATGGGCTAAAGGAGACAGAATTCTGCAGATCCTCTGTCAAATGGAATATAATGTTGCCCCTCCCCCCTGGCCAATTCTAAATAAAGCCATTTCTCTGCGCTGGAGATGAATCACTGCCTTCATGATAAGGCACTTGAGAATTACTGTTGTTTACAGAAAGCATCACCAGCAGCAGGGTTTAAGAATACTCTCCAGTTAGAACACAAACACATTTACAAAGAGGAGTGATGGAAAATAGCTCAGACCCGCTTACGTGTGCAGGTCTTCCTAACACACCCAGTGTACTCGCGTTAGGTACTAGGGGAGGACATTCCACCACTGGAGAGAGAACAGTGAGGGTAGATGTTTAACTGCAATCCAAATTCCTACAAAGTCACTTTCAAAGTTTCTAACTTTTATGGCAGTTTTGGATTTACAATACAGTATAAAAACCTGGGCAATGGAAACCATGAGAAAATAAAAGTTTATTTCACTACTTTGGAGCCTTAGAGTTTATATTATCATTTAAGACAAGATACAAATCAAGGGTATGAGAGTGTGGAGTGCTGATTGGAGAACTGTCAACTTAGCCCTGGTGGATTGATAGAGGAGGCTCTGCCAGGTCAAGGTGAATGAGTGTCCTCAGATTGGTCTGAATGGTTTTGATTTGACTCCCTGGATAAAGTGATTATTTGCTTTATTAACAAAGTTTGCTTGCTATTTGATAAGCACTGTACCAAGCTTGGCTGGAGGTGCCCTTGATAGATTAGCTGGGGAGATTAAACACGGCAATGAGACCAAGTCAGAAAAAAATGATGTCAGATGTATTATATGTATAAATTAACAATCGTATCAGGCACAAAATAATAAAGCACAGATGGGAGTCAATTCATTGAAGATAGCTCTTTGGAGGTGAGTGGGCCTTTGAGCAACGCTTGAGATGGAGGTGACTTGGCTGAGGGTATATGACGAGGACTCCTGATGGGGTCATGTCATGGGCATGGGGTGGGGGGTGGAAAGCATCTTGAGCCCAAGTAGCCCCTCGTCCTGGAAATCTTAGCAGAGCTAAGCTCTTCTACCCAGTGTTTTATTCCTATCTTTAAATAGGAACTTCCTACTGTTACATTTAAGAAGCAGTGTCATTTAGTTTACCTAGGTAAACCAAATTACCTAGGTTTGATTTTTGGCTCTGCCATTTACTAGTTGTGTGACTTGGGACATATTATTAATATCTGTGTCTCAGTTTTCTCATCTGTAAAATGGTGCCTCATCATAGGATTCTCATAAGGATACAGAGAGCCCAGTTTAAATACCCAAGTAGATGTGCTCAGACGTGGTAACTGCTCTTACATGTCAAAAGCAGGGATGCTTTTTGTATTCCTAGAACCTAGCACGATGCTCTTCCCACTGCAGGCACTCGGTAAATGTTAGACGGATGTGAGAAGAATGGCTGACACCAAGGGGGCCAAGATCAGATGCGTTCATTGGAGGAATAATAACATCAGAGCTAAAAGAGCGTGTCGATTTTGCTTAGTCCCATTCTATTATCATTTTTACAGATGAGAAAACAGGTCTGAGTCCATTCATGTTAACCTGGGCCATTTGGATGTGGCAGATAGGAAAATGATAAGAAGATAATGTATTGGAGAAAAACGGGGTTTGGGTGTAGAGATGAAAGGAGTCAAGGAAGTGAAGGGAGTGAGAGAAGAAACTGTGGGCTCCTTGGCCTGTGGCAGGGAGACCTGACACAGAAGGGGCCGTGAAGGCAGAATATGCCCGAGAATCACACAGAGGAAGGTCCAGGAGTTCGCAGTTCAGAAGGGGGAAGATGAGAGCACCAAATGCAGATTTATGACCAGGGAGTTGGTGCCAGTTATGGCCCATTAGCTGATGGCTTCAGAGGTCATCTGGGTGCACTGCCATTTGCTATTTGAACGGAACACCATAAATTTAATGTTCTGACTTCTGGGGTTGGAGACTCACTTTGATTTTACAGATAGACCTGCAGCTCCTTTCTGAGTTTAAAAGAGCCACTCCTGCTTGCATTGACATGAGCATTCTTCCTTTAAAAATAAATCCTCTCTCAAAATAGTTTGGTCTTGGCAATGGAAAAAAACAGAAGTGCGTATATATAACATATCAAGGTACATGATGTTGGGGTTATTGTAACCTAGATGTTTTGATATTGAATGGTGTTCTTTTAAATAGCTTGTACTTGTCTTTGTCAGGAAACATGACTTGGAAGGCAGTTCTGAGCTCATTGATAAATGCGGATTGTGTCCTGACTGTGTGTTCTCAACTACAGTAGGAGATCAGCAGATGTGTATTGAGCAATGGGCTAGAACTGGGAATAAAGAGATGATGGAAACTCTCTTCTTGATCTTACTATCTGACGGGAAAGACAGATGTATTAAGAGAGTCCTCACTGAATTGTGTATCACTTGCTATCTCTTGGTTGTGTGTGACTATGCAAGCCAACTGCAAGTTCTTGAGTTGACATCAGTCCAACTGTCAGATCAGATCTCTAGGCATTCCTGTACTTCTCAGATTCCCTCACTTCATGAAGCTTTTCCCAAATGAAGCCCCCTTGTCTAACCTTCTTTCATGCCCACCACAATCCCGTGATATTATACGCTATGTACAGAAAGCGAGAAGAACAAAGAGGAAATCATAGCCAACTCGTGGGGTCGGTATTTCCACAGAGCAGGTAAATCCTATTTTCCCTTATTTTGTATAAGTTAGATCTATTTTATTAAAACTGAAAAGTCCTTGTCGGCAGTTAACATATTTCATATTCTCTCTTTGTGTCCACACATATTTTATACCTGTATCAATTAGGGTCTAGGCAGGTAACAGATGGGGAGAAATAAACAAATGGACTGTTTCAAAGATGTGGGCAGGGTGAAGGGAAACTAACAAGGGCTGGTGCAAAGCATAGAATGATGCCACTCATATAAGTGAAGGCACCCCTGGAGGGGCTGTGAGAGGTGACTGTTTGCCAGGAGCTGTGGTCTCTGCTAGAGAAATGTGGGTGTTGTCCACCCACAGCATAGCTGAGAGGAAGCTAAGAAAATACCACTCCCGTCTCACTCTCCTCCTGCCTTCTGCTCTCCTGCAACTTGGTTTTCATGGGAAGTCATAGTGATGGCACCCTTTAATGCAGACCATAAAGGTAAGACCCCTGGGGCAGCATGGAGGAGGTAGAGTGTACATTTCTTGGTTAGAAACTTCATATGTGGACATGTCTAATTAAGACATAGGGCCATTTCCCCCTTCCCTCCAAGACAATAATAATGAAATGTATTTCTGATTTATAAGTTATCTAATTGGTTTTCTTTGCCCAGATATCTTCCCTGGTTATCTCTTTAGCCATCGTTTGTACAATTTCCACGTCTCTGTTCTCCACATCATCCCCTTCACTTGTCTGATCCGGAGCTCTTTTTGTTTTATGCTGTCATAGCATATCCATCATTCATTCTACTATCTTCTTGCTTACCTGGTTTCTGATGAGAAATGTGCTGTATTTCTTAATCTTGTTCCTCAATAGGTAAGGTTTGTTTCTTTTTTTTTTTTTTTCTAGCTTCTTTCAAGATTTTCTCATTGTATTTGGTTTTCTGCAGTTTGAATATGATATACCTAGATGTGGAAGGTTTTGGTGTTTATTCTGCTTGGTATTCTCTGAATCTCATGGATGTGGTTTGGTGTCTGTCATTAATTTTGGAAAATCTGTCACTATCATTTCAAATATTCTACTCCCTTTTTTCTTCTTCTGGTATTACAATTCCATATATATTGCACCTTTTGAAATTGTTCCACAGCTCTTGGATATTCTATTCTTTTTTTTCCCCATACTTTTTTCTCTTTGCATATCAGTTTGGAAAGTTTCTATTGATATAGCTTCAAGCTCACTGGTTCTTTCATTGGCCATGTCCAGTCTACTGATGTGCCCATTAAAGGCATTCTTCATTTCTGTTAGTGTTTCTGATTTCTAGAATTCCCTTTCGATTCTTTCTCAGAGTCCATAGCTTTGCTTACATTACCCATCTGTTCTTGAATGCTGTCTGATTTTTGTATTATAACTTTTAACATATTAATTATAAATTATTTAAAATTCCCATGCGATAATTCCAAAATCTGTGCCATATCTGAATTTGGTTCTGATGCTTGCTTTGTGTCTTCAGACTATTTATTTCTTGTCTTTTAGCATTCCTTCTACTTTTTTGCTGAAAGCCAAACATGGGTCAGGAAAGACATCAGGAAGTATTCGGGTAGTTTTGTATGGTGGATAGGATTTTGACATGTGGAGTTAGGAATGGATAATCTGGACTAAAGTATTATAACAAAGTTCAGTAATTTAAAAAGAGGGAGATTTTAATACTCCCAAATGATCCTGTTTGGCTAAAATGAGGGAATAATAGGAATAGTAGGGCAAAGTAGGGTAGTAGTGGAAGTTATGGCTGGAGTAGATTGAGGGCTCAATTTATAAAGGGTCTTGAAAAACAGGCTTAGGAATCTCTATAATGTATCCTTGCCTCCTTGAACAGTTACACATTTATACTTGGGTAGTTGAAAGGGCAAAAATCTGGGGTTGAAGGTTGGGCTAATGGCAGTGTCAGCAAGGCAAACTGGAGGGGGCTCCATTGCCCACCAGGCAGTGATGAATATGCACAAGGTGTCCACTGCCTTTATCTTCTTTCTCAAGGAATTTTTTTTGCTTCTTTTAATTTTCTTTGCTATAGAGCTATATTTCTGATTTTAAGATGGAAATTATAAAAATCAGGTTTTGTTCTTTTTAGTAATATTTAGAAATTTGTAATATAGTTAGTGCTGTAAGAATAACCCATCCTTTGGGAAGTTTGAATAGGAATGGAGATGAGATGGAGGGGAGTATTCTAGGATTTAAGTGCTGATTGTGGTAACAAAAGCCACCCTCAGGACATATCTTCAGGAGGGTGCCCTCCATTTTACCTTTCCTAGTGGGTTTTAAGCTATCGGGGGCTTGTGGTCTTTTTTTTTTTTCTCTTTTTTTTCAATGTGAGTATGTATTCCTTTGGATCTTTTTATTTATTTATTTTTTACATCTTTATTGGAGTATAATTGCTTTACAATGGTGTGTTAGTTTCTGCTTTATAACAAAGTGAATCAGTTATACATATACATATGTTCCCATATTTCTTCCCTCTTGCGTCTCCCTCCCTCCCACCCTCCCTATCCCACCCCTCTAGGTGGTCACAAACCACCTAGCTGATCTCCCTGCGCTATGCGGTTGCTTCCCACTAGCTATCTGTTTTACGTTTGGTAGTGTATATATGTCCATGCCACTCTCTCGCTTTGTCACAGTTTACCCTTCCCCCTCCCCATATCCTCAAGGGCTTGTGGTCTTACTTGTCAATGTTCTTCTTCCCTGTTGAAATCTGCATCTCCTTCTGGGTTCTTTCTACTCTATCCTATACAAACTTGCTTTAAGGGAGGGGTAGGACACTAGTCATTTACACCTTAGTATAAATTTATTAATTTTCCCCCTGGGTGTAATAACTTTATATTGTAAGAGTCAATCCTTACTGTACAATTTTTCTCCATATTAACGATGTCAAGGCAACAGTGTTTGGTGGGGAAACTTTGTGGGTGGTAGAGTCAGGATAAGCTTCCTAGTGTCTTCAAATTATATCAAATAGGGAATTTGTGTTTAATCTTCATGAGTCTTGCTTGGATGGAAGCTCTCAAGTGTGGAAAAGAGGCTGTTCTATTACTCTTGATACAAAACTCACTGTGTACCCATAGCTGATTGTCGTAAGGGATAGAAGACATTTGTAATTCAAGCATTCAAATCTGGGCTTCTGAAGTATGGGTTGACACTGGGAAATTACCAGCTCAGAGCTGTGAGCACTGGCAAGATACTTGGTGTTAGCAAACATCAGAGAAAACTTTTAAAACACATTTTCTACATTGCTAGGAAATAATGTTTCTTATATTTGTTCATTCCTAGCCTCAAATTCAACTTTCAGTGGGAAGGGTGGGTAAAAATTGGTACCCAGCTTGGTGCTTTTCATCTTGCTTCTGACAGTGCTATCCTTGGAGGATACCTTAAAAAATAGTTGAGAAGTTAAAGGTCTTCCATTGTGACAAATGTTTAGAAATTTTACTGCCAGAAGATTTAAGCAGAATGAATGTAATAATAGTCTTAACAAAATAGAGTTCAGGGACCAAGAGGTCCAATTAAGCTACCAAGAGTCATCCTTCAGTCACCTTTCCTGTGGGTGAGGGTCAGGGACAGGAAAGGGCATACCGCCTCAGGTGTTCGATCAAAAGTCATCTCCCCAATGGCCAATAACTACCCTATTTAAAACTACAACTTCCTGACACTCTCAATCCCCCATAACATGGTGCATTTATCATTTTCCCCATGGCACTTAATTGCTTTCTAACATACTACATAATTTACATGTGCATTATGTTTGTGCTTTCCATTACAATATAAGCGCCCACGGGGCATGAAGCTTATCCCAACTGTATTCTTAGTGCCTAGATGAGTACTTAACACAATGCTGGATATTTACTAGCTATCTATTGAATGTATGGAGGAGTGAATACATGGATGAATGAATGCACATCATAGTTGTCATACTCCCTCTTTCTATACCTTCCTAGGAGGTATTTTCTTTTAGCTGTCCTAGAATCCACCACACTAGGCCAGCTCACAATTTTGATGCAAAGTTGTGTTAGAACTGAGTGGTAATAATACAAAGGTAGACCTGCTTTTTTTTAGTTGGTTTGACTATTGTTCTTAAGTTTTCTGCAGACAGCACCCCCCTTTTGGCCTTCATCTTAGTCAAATTTTCTACCTTGTTTTCTAATACCTTTGGCATGCCCTGGAAACACCAGACCTTTTTTTTAAACCCTCAGTCTGTAGATTTTCAAAAGGATGTTTTAGAGTTAGTGACTTTCTCCTTTAATAAAGTAAACTTTCAATTTCATTCAACTCGGCCCTGCAGATCATAATTTTTAATCCAAACACAAAAGGAGAAAAAAAAATCCTTTCCTTTGATCAGGAAAAAGTATGGTCTAGGAGATTAAAATGCGTCAGTCTCACCAGAGGCTACTTGAAGGTGAACCAATATTAATTTTACCATGCCATTTAAGAGGAAATATCAAGATCCTTGTGTTAAAGAAAACCCCTTAAACTAGAATAATGCAGCATATTTTTATGAAGCATATTTTTATGACAGAAATTTCTGTATCAGGATGTGAGAGAGCAAAAAGCTGGAACTCTCATGCATTTTTTCTCCTCTGTGATATTTTTACTTGTGAGATAATGAAACTATTTTTATTATTGCTAAAAAGAAAGCAGTCTTTTCTCTCAGGTTAACTTTTTTCCTATTTGGAACATTCAGTGTTGCCCACGCCAGAGTACCACCTGCACAGGCGGTAATGTGGTACCTGGGAAAGTTTTGTGTACCAGCCAATCTTTGGACGGTGGCTCCATCCCAGCGCTCACGTGGGATGTACAACCGGATGAAAACCAAGCCGATTCCGTGTGGCCCTCATTCGTCACAACTTCAGAAAGCAGGAACATTAATCCGAGTTGCTGAGTTCCTGGTGAAGAAAGCCTCTAAATTTATGTGGTCTGAAGTGAATTCCTTAGAAGTTCATCTTAAGCATTTAATTTCTTGGCTTTTTTTTTTTTTTTTTTTGCAGTACACGGGCCTCTCACTGTTGTGGCCTCTCCCGTTGCGGAGCACAGGCTCCGGACGCGCAGGCTCAGCGGCCATGGCTCACGGGTCCAGCCGCTCCGCGGCATGTGGGATCTTCCCGGACCGGGGCACGAACCCGTGTCCCCTGCATCGGCAGGCGGGCTCTCAACCACTGCGCCACCAGGGAAGCCCTTAATTTCTTGGCTTTTTATGTTTTCTTCTCTTGACTGACTTTGGGCCCCATGTATGAAGGAGAAGGAAATAAAAAATCACAGCAAAGGAGCAAAAGGTAAAGAGGAATATTCAGATACCCAGATATTTGCCTGTGTATATTGGTTCATGAGGGGAAGAGTCCGGGGACTCAGTATTAAACTGTCCACTGTTATTTTAATTAGGTAGAATTAAAAAAATTCAATCCATTAACTCACTTACAAAGGTCTCCTAAGGTGACAATTTTCATTACTAGAATTTTTTTCCCCTTGGTGGAAATAAGCATAATGTTTATCTTCCTGAATCTCCCGATACTTCCTGACACAAATTCTTATTTTATTAATTCTCAGATGCTGAAATTGTCAGAAAAATAACAGTGGGGCTCTTAGATCATGTTACTTCTTTTTTTTTTTTCCATATGTATTGTCATTTTAATTCACATCTGGAGAGGCAAGATTTCCTACCCATAGTTTATGAATAAGAATGTAGATTAAGGGTGTCTGTGTAATTTACTTGAGATCACATAGTCAGGAAGTACTACAGGGTAAGTCCAATTCTTATGGTTTCTTTTTTTACGTCTTTATTGGAGTATAATTGCTTTACAATGGTGTGTTAGTTTCTGCTTTATAACAAAGTGAATCAGTTATACATATGTTCCCTTCTCTGAATCCTCCACTCCTATCAGTGTAACCTTCCTCCTCTCCCTCCCTCCAAACTCACACCAGTCCCCAGGGGCTTGCAGATTCTTTTGGAATCGCCTCTCCTTCTGGCTATAAATGGGAAGGAAGAGACAAAGAAGAAAGAGTAAAAAAAAAAAAAAAAGCGGAAGAAGGTGAAAGAATTCAGTGACAGTGGCTCTGAGAGAAAAGGATAAAACAGGTGAACAGAAGCCTGAAAGCAGTTTAAAGGTGTAATTCAGACTGGAGACGATTTCTTAGGAAACAATTAAAGGTGAAGAAATTAAAAGGCCGAGTCTGTGAAATAGTGGCAAGAGAAGAATCTGCTAACAATGTGAAGAAGTTGTGATGACAAAGCACTGTGTTTGAAAAATGAGGTCAATATGAAAAAGACAATATGGGAAGATGATCACATGTAAAACGGCAGTTGAAGACAGCTTCAGAATGGGTGCTTAGGTCCAGAATGTGAATTTGTTCATTAATGGGTCTACTTATCCAGGGTGGGATTCTGGATTATCATTACTAATTAGTTGGAAAACACAGACTTCCCAAACCTTTGCAGTGTTTTTGATATTTATCTAAGAGATTTTTCTCCAGCAGTGAAACTGGTTTAAAAACTAATTTCAATATGTGTCTTTTCATCAAAATGTCACCTTCTTAGGCCATTCCAGACCACCTTATCTAAAAATAATATCTCCCATTGTTTTTACTGTTTTAGTTTCTTCATAGCACATAGCACTATTTGAAACCTTAATATTTATCTGTTTAGGTGTTTATTATCTGTCTCTTCTGCTAAAAGGAAGCTTAAGAGTGCAAGGTTTAATTTTGTTTACTGTTGTATCCTCAGGTCTTAAAAAACCACATACAAAGTGGAAGCTCTGTATATATATTTGTTGAATACATGATCATTACTGTAGCTAACATTGATTAAATGCTAAGGGTCAGCCAATCCCCAATAGACTCCCTTAATAGTCATGCAAATCCCAGCAAACACATCCTGTCATGAGCTCCATTTTACAGCTGATAAAACTGAGACACTGAGGGGGTAAGTACTTGTCCAAAGTCACCCAGTAACTGGTGAAGCAGAGATAATAATCCTAAAAAGAAGAGTTCATTTTGGGCCAATAGGGTCAAGACAGACTTTAAAGAAGAGGTAAACTAAGCTGAGTTTTGAGATGGGTGAGTTTTGAAATGGAGAGGAAAGGGCCAGGAACTTTATGTTAGTATGAGGAGGAAAAGCATGTCTAAGACAGCTGTAAAAGAAAATTTCCATCAAGATTTGCAAAAAGGTGCATTGTGAGATAACACTGGAGAGTGCATGAAGGCCAGTCTGAGGCTGAAGGTAAATAACTTGTTCAAGTATTAAAATTAAAAAAAAAAAGTAATCCATAGATCTTTTCTGAGTCTGATTGAATTGTTCTCCTAATCAAGATGAATTAGTGAGATTTTACTGTCTAGTTCCAGTTCAGAAATGACCACGAACAGATTATTTGGGGCCCTTGCTTTTTAGTGATAGCTCCAGGCAACATTATGTAATGGGCCATATTCGTCTTGCTGACCGTTGTATATCAGCTCCTCCTCTACCCCTGTATCAGTCCAGGTCCCCATGGGAAACAGATAGCACACCCCAAAGGGGTGATTCAAAGGAGGTTTTTCCCATTAAAATCTTTTTATGATGGAAAAACGTAAACGTGTACAAAAGTAGAGACAAAATTGTAAAGGAGACCCATGTACTCATTTACCAATCTCTTAGCTTTGACAGTTATCAACTCATGGCCAAACAGCCTTCATTTAAATATCATTTTATCCCTACATATTTCCGGATGTATCTCTAACAGATAAAGACCACTTTCAAAAATAATCACGAATATCATTATCATGCCCAAAGAAATGAGTATTTCCGAAGAAAGTTGCTACTGCAGGGCAAATTTACAAAGGGTTAAGGGTTGGTGGAATTAAACAAGGGTTGGTGAAGCACCCAAGGGTTAGCTACATGAAAAGCTACTTTGACCTCTACCCAGGCTTGAAGAGTTTCCTGAAACCCACGGAGACCTGGAGCTGGAGGACAGGTTTACCTGGCAGGAGCTGTAGCCTTGGGCAGAGAAACACAAGCACTGCCAACCCAGCAGGGAGAGAATGGGGGCCATAAGTATCCCAACTTTACTTCCTTCCTACCTTCTCAGCCTTGGCAAGTCCTTTCCATTGACTAAACTCAACAGGCCGGTATGGTTCATAGAAGTCAGCCACCCAGGCACACAGCACACAGTGGGATGGAGAAGGATAGAGTAGATTTGGAGCTGCAATTCCCTCTCACCTAGCACCACCCATGTGTTTCTATGCCACACCTTCTTCTAAGGATGCCTTGGAGGCTTGCCTTCACCACACTGTACCCCAGACCCTGACTCTATCACTTTGGGCCCCACCCACTACCTACACAGCTAAAGAAAATAATCTCCTCTGTCAACACTGATAGAGTTGGGAGTTAGATATCTTGGTAAAGGAACACCTTTCCTTTTTCCCTTTCCAAACCATTCCTATTTTCAGCTGATCTTGATGCTATGAAACAAGAGCTATATTTCAATATACGAGCCTCAGACATTGATAAATCATAAAGATAAAGCATAAGGAAACTCCCCTAACTGCTTTTCGAATTTGCTTTGCTTTGCTGTGTTCTAATTAGGTTTAAAATATTTAGATGAGAAAAAGTAGTTCTGGTTCATTTAAGATAAGCCTCCAGTAAGAGGCAGTTTGGAGTTTACTGTTGGAAGCCAGCAGGGGTTATACAATGAAGAGTCTAGTTAAGTAAATCCTTTTACTATTAACTCCCTAGTAAGACAGGAGGGAGGAACCAGAAGAATGGTTAGTCTAAAAAACAGAGAGAATAGGAATTACTTTCAGTTAATACTTGGTTACCTAGGCAACCACTCCGAGACTGGAAGAAAGCCAAAGTCTTGATTGGATGAGAGACCTGGGGTCTTCCTTTCTGTATCTTTCTCTTCTGGTCTGGGAGAAAAAGGACCAGGAAGTAGGCACATAGGACAAAGCAAGTGGGGACCAGCCCTGATTGGAGGTATTGGTGAGAGAGGGGTGGTGACTTGGGGCGGGGGATGCCTCCCTGTTGGAGCTGAGGTTGGTGTACCAACAAGGCTCGGAGCCCCCTGAGGCTCTTCAAGTAGCAAAACCCACCCGGACCTCCTGCTCGTCACAGTGTGAAAGGCTTCAGGGCCTCAGACTATCTTAGTTCTTGGAGAAAAACAGAGATCTGAAGCTACAGAATTTTTACAACATAAAGGAATCTTATACATGATATATATATATGTATATATATATATGTATATATATATATGTATATATATATATATATATATATATAAAAGCCTAACACTTCTATAGTTGAAGAAGCGGACCAGGAACGTTAAGGGATCCATCAAGAATCACACAGCTAATGACGAGAGTGAGTGATGAGAGGTGTAGGTATTGCATTCCATCTGCTTTAAAGAGCCACATTTGAACATCCCAGGGACCAGAACTGTCCTACAGTTGATGTGATAAGAAGGTACCGAGCTCCAGTTGACTTGGTAACATTGTTTTTTCATAATGACACAAAATGATGGTCTAATCTAAGGTGATACCTTAGATCCGCTGAAATATGGTCAAGAGTGACAGAAGAATGCATCATTCTTCTGCGCTTTCTTTAAATATTTAAATATATTTCTTTCTTTAAATATATTTCCTTAAATATTATTATTATGATTGTCTTGTTTATTCACATTTTATAGGGATTAGTTATTTAATTTAATTATTTAAATTAACAGGTTTTTCATTGGTAGAAAAAGTACATTCAAGTAAAGACTGTATGTTTTCTTTCAGATATCAGCTGTTCACGTTTGGAGTAAATCTATCCGTTCTGCTTAAGCAGCATTACTATGAACACATGCACACACACAACACGCACCCACAATGCGGACACAGGGACACACATGCATTTCCCTGTAACCCAATGCTCACGTCAGCCCCCTTCAATTGCTATCCTGACTATAGATGACCGAAACTGGGTGTCAGGGCTTGGTGATGACTGGGGTGATGGGAGAGTCAACTCGGAGGAGTGTGGGGAGGGAAAAACTAGGACCAGAAGACAGAGTCCATCTCCCCCAGCTGTTCTAGGATGGGTCTACCTCTCCATGTCTCATAGACCTGTTTCCTCCTTTGCTCTTCTTGTTTTTCTTCTTACTACTTCCCACCTCTTTCTTTTCTTTTCTCCTCTCAAAGGCCAAAGTACCAAATGGGCTGGGTGTTTTTGATGATGATGGGAATGTTGTATGGTTTGTCATAACCCTACCTCAGGTTCATGGTTCTTAAAAATCTGTGTGGTGAGCTAAATGTCACAGTCACATTTCTTGCTTTCATTACTTTTTAAAGAAAAAAAAATTTTTTTTCTTTTGTACAGAAATCTCAAGTTCATTATAAAGACCACTTAAGCCAATCAGAAAAGTGTAGAGAAGAAAGTAAAAATGATGCCCTCAATCCCATCATCCAGAAATAACCACCATACTTGACTCTCTTCCTCCCATGATTGAGAGCCACTTGTTTCTACTAAGAAAAGACAGCTCAGGCTTTGGCTTTTTTGGGGGGTTTGATCTGCTTTACTAAGTGCTGAGAACGTGGCAGAGAGCCAGGCAGGTGCAGCAGAGGTGGGGCAGTTGCTAGCTTGTCTGGATCCCATTTTCACTTCCGAGCCAGGTGATACTAAATGTCTAACTGCTTGTGAGGAGATCTCCATTCCCAGAAGGGGGTCCCTGCATGCTTTAGATCCTCCCCCAATTCATCCTGTAGCCCAGAGGCTTTTCTTTTGCCAGAGAACTTCTATTTTTCTCCCAGCGGCCTTTCCATAGCTCTCCAGAGGAGGGAGAAAAAAAAAGGCAGCCCATTCAGCTTGCCTTTCTGCAGATTTATTACTAATGTGAGGACTCGGGATTTTACAGCTCCCCAGGGTAACTTGTGAGGGCTGTGTGGGAGTGTGTGTGTGTGTGTGTGTGTGTGTGAGTGTGTGTGTGTGTGTGTGTGTGTGTGTATCTGGCAGGGGTGACTGAACCTTCTTACACCGTGCCCCTCTGCTGCACTCCAGAATCTTCTCTTTCCTCACTCACTGTTTTCTGAGGTAATAGCCTTAGGTTGTAGACTTTTCTTTGTTTGCCACGTGTTGGTCAATTTTTGTTTTACTTTTTTCCCCCTAGTTATTATTTCATTAAGTTTGGGAGAGGGAAAAGACATAAGCCAGTTTATTCTATCATCCAAGCCCGGAAGTGCCATTGGCAGGTCCCCATGTCCAGTTTGGTGTGACTTTGGAAAGCTCGCTGATTACCCTTCTCTCAAGGATGAAGGGCAAGTGTCTGAGAGCTATAACGTTGGCCAGCGTTTTGCCTTAGCAGAAAGTGTATACATGCTACCTCTCCTTTGCTGTAATATTAGATTAGTGTTTTCTTGAAAGAGATGTATGTTAATAGGCTTTAAGATACCATTTTCTAGTTTTCTCATGCTTAGCCAAGGCTTTTATAAAATCTCCCTCCTAAATATGTTCTTTTATATTCCATTAGTGTATTTGTTCTTTAGTTTAGCTTTGCTTTCCGACTGTGGAAGTAAAGCCAATTTTCAGAATCATCTTTTATTTGCAAAGATAACAAAGTAGTATGCTTCAGCCTTTCAAGCATGTTTTATTGCACTGAAGTGCGATATCAGACCTTCAGGGGGAAATCCAGCATTTGGATTATTTTGTTTAAATTTTAGAATGCTTTAATTTAATAAAGAGGCAAGTCCTCTCTATCTTTGATCTAGTTTCCACTTAAATAACATTAACTCTCATAAAAAAAACAACATAAAAATCAATGGCTCTGTACACAGGTACAGTAGGGGAAAATGCCTGTGGCAAAATGACTAGACTCTGATTTACTAAACGAGAAGTATGTTGAGGAGACACACACAGATTAATAATTACTACGGAATTTTTTAAGGTCACTTTTCAACTCTATCCTTTTTTTTCTCCCCAGAGACTTCAATGGTTTTCTACCCTCATGTATTCTTCCTGGCATGTTTGACAAGTGTATTAACAACATGCTATAAGCTTTTGTAAAATTGCTTCAGCAGTGGTATACATTTAAAGTCAGTAGTGGTTTATCTAAAAGCTTTGCCTGTGTTTCTTTTCTCACCATATTCTGTGTAACAATTAATTAGGTCATCTTTAAAAATAGATGCTGTAGGCTAAATTCAGCATACACTCAGACAGTGTTTCCTTTCCATTAATTTTCTGTGTTCACAAGTACTTTATCTTGCATCTTAGTATCAAACAGTGACTAAAAGACTTAACTTAGATAAGTAATCTTAGAAAAGAGAACCTTGTGGATCAGATGTGTTCATAAAAAGATGACTTGAGGAATACCTAGGACAGCCAAAAGCAAAGGCTTCATTTCCCGTCTCTGTGTCCTGCTATAGCCAAGCAGCTATATGCCCTGCTCCCCTCTGCTGTCTACCCTTCCCAAACCTGAATGCAGGAAAGCACGTGTCTGCATTATTTCCACGCGACCTTTCTATTGTGAAGTGTGCTTTATGGCCTGTTGGGGGACCAAGATGACTGGTTTGGTGTGCTATCATCCTAGTTTTGGTTAGGGCCCTTCAGGGAGCCTGAGTCACAGATACAGAGACAGAGGGGGGACCACCAATTAGTTATGTGTGTGCTGTCATCCTAGTTTTGGTTAGGGCCCTTCAGGGAGCCTGAGTCGCAGATACAGAGACAGAGGGGGGACCACCAATTAGTTATGTATTGCTGCTACCTACAGCTAGAGGGTGCTAAAAAGATCAGAAGACTATATTCAGCCATCCTTTGGGTATGGATGGGATGTCCCATCTTCACCAAATGTCTGGACAACCACTGGATTCCTGAGTCTTCCCTGGGTCCCACTGACAAGAGAGTGGACAGGGGCGGGGAGTGCCATATATCTGAACCGGAAAAGACAATCTGTGTCGAGCCTTCCAGAAACCTGTTCTGGGTGCCATCCCATGTCCTCTCCAGCCTGTCGGACTCTTATCCCTGATCTGGCCTCAATGGCATACTCTCTTGAGATGGGGTAAGGGCATCTCTGCAAACAGCAGTTTTAGGGCTGTTAGACCTGACAAAGTCTCTGTTGATTTGTGCAAACTCTTTAGGTGCTATCTTTTTTCTGTCTATTCAAATCGATGCCAGTTCCTTTGATTTTCAGCCTCCAGTCATCTGTCATGGCGGTATTTGTTTGTTTGAATCAGATCTCAGGTCCAGAGAGTTAAGTTAATCATCCTCCTTAGTTTATAGCGCATCGGCATCGTTGATGGGTGCAAAGCCCTCTTCTTATTTTATTTTCTTTCTCTTTCATCTTCTCTAATCACTGCTCCGATTCCCTTCTCTCCTTTAGCGTTCGCTTTGGTGTCTGATCTATGTCTTAAATGTATTGTATCTTAAATATGTGTGTATTCTTGTTAAGTCTGCAGTGTTGTTTTGCAGTGAATGTGTTCTTAATGTCCATCAATGGTATCGGACTGTAAACCTTGGCCTGTTTTCTACTTTTATCACTCAGCTCTACCCACAACCAATTCCCTAAATTTCAGTGTCAGCAACAGCACAGGCGTTCTTATTTCATGCTACATGCTTGTTGTGATTTGGCTGTGGTTCTGTTTAAAATTACAGTAGTTATTGGACCTCCCACTAAATCTGGTTATGTGATCCATTAGTAAAGGAGAACATATAGTACTGGCCAAAGACAGATCCTAGCCTGCATCACACCTGGTGGGTTTAAGGAGGGGAGGCTGGGGGTGTGCCCTGGCTTAGAGGGTTCATAGCTCTGAGGTCTGGACTTGAATGTCACATTTGCTTCCTCTTACTAAGAAACTGCCCAAGGGAACCTCTCTGTGCCTCTGCTCTGAGTCTTTTCTCTTCTTACATCTTCTCTATGTTGGTTGTCTAGTCCTAAGCTAAGGCTGTGGAGGGGACAGGTGCAGGGACCCTTCAGGGGCAGGCTACTCAGCCTGCACCTGTTTTTAGCCTCTGCCAACAGCAGCCAGACCCCAGCTCTCCCCTGAGTTACCCCCCAGGGTGGCTGCAGGGTGGGCTGGTGCTGCCGTTCTTCTGGTAAAGGGCAAGTAAACTCTTACAGAATAAAAAGAACCCAACTCGTACGCATACCCCCAGCCTATCTGTCCATACGTGGCCCCTCCCTCCTGCACACGGGCTGACATTTTCTTTCCACATGTGGTTACTACCAATCTTTTTCTCCTCAGAGTTTCTTCAGAGTCTTTATGTTCGGTCTTCAGATGCACGCACTTTTCTTTCCCTTTGTGGCTTCTCTAGGGTTGGGCCCAGGGAAGAATTCAGTAGCTCTTGCATGCTGGAAGAAAAACCTTTAAAGTTTACACATAGGTGTCATTATAGAGGAACAGTTATTTCACAGAATTACTGGACTGTGTGGGCTAATACATGATTTTGTCAATGAGAGGTGAAGGATCTTAGTACATGGTTACTTCTTCTCAGAAATCTTTCTTATGACATGGCAACCCTATAGACATAGCTAATCCCTGCTAGAATTAGCCACTTCCTGTAACAGTGGGCACTGGTGGTTATTAAATGCCTGTTAGCCATCAAGAGTGCCTCAGTGGTCAGTTTTCACCACCCTCCTCTCCTGTGCTGAGCCCCATGTTACAAGCTCAGAGACCCCTTGACTTTCTTCCAGTTGCACAGGTCGTGCATTAAATTAAAATGAGCACAAGAAGGATTAATTCACTGTGTTTCTCTACCTCCTTAAGTAATCCTGACATGGGACTCCGGCCCATTTGTGTGCACGTTTGCTGAAAATTATATTTATTGAGTGGATTTTGAGGACTCTGCATGACAAAATTTGTAAATAAAACTTCAGTGAACCAAACTTGCCATTTGGTTCTAGATAACTTCTTTCCGCTTTTTCCTTTTCCTTCCTCCATGGGCCAGTATTAGCACACCACACATCTACTCCAGTGCACTCGGTGGCAGTTTTTCCCTTCCCAAGGACAGATGGCTTAGAAAGACATTCAGCTCATGGCCGGGGTATACTCTTCTTTGACCTCCCTCGTGTCCTTGTTCAATGAACTATTTTAGAAGAGATTTTATTTTCAATGATTGATGACAGTTATGTAAGATGAATCACAGAAAGAACTGCATCCTCTTTCAAGCAAGTAAGTATTCCCCAAACAACAGAGCTGTGATTTTGGAGTATAAAAGCACCAGAAATGCCATGCTGGGATAGATCCAACCAAACTGGATGGATCCTGCTCGGTGCTAGGGCTGTGGCAAGGATGCAAGTGGCACTTTTGTGGTAAGTGAGGGGTGGGTGCACCTTGCTGGCAAGGTCAATAGCTCTATTTCTACTCAGTAGCATGCTGGAACCATCATCCTAGATTATAGCTAAGTCCTTCTTGGAACCTACTTATATTTTCAAGTCTGTACCAATTAAAGAGTTTCATGTTTACCACCTGCTGTGTAAAGTAGCATTCCCTTTTATTTGTTCTCAAGCCACCTTCTTCAGCCTTCAAGGGGCGCCTCTAATTCTAATAATCTGAATTTGGAGAACGAGCAGGGTCTTATTTCTGTAACCCCTCGTGTCTTTTGTAGTATGTTAGGCATCTTTTTATCAATACCAACCTTCACATTTCTAGACTGTTTGAGTTAAAAAAAGCTGATAGAACAAAGTAATCAGTATTCATTTTTTTATCTTTATTATATATACGTATAAATACTCTTTTCTAGATTTTTTCCCATTATACTTCATTACAAGATATTGAATGTAGTTCCCTGTGCTATACAGTAGGTACTTGTTGTTTGTCTATTTTATATATAGTAGTGTGTATCTGTTAATTCCAAATTCCCAATTTATCTCTTTCCCCCTTTCCCCTTTGGTAACCATAAGTTTGTTTTCTATGTCTGTGAGTCTATTTCTGTTTCGTAAACAAGTTCATTTGTATCATTTTTAAAGATTCTACATATAAGCAATATCATATGACATTTGTCTTTCTCTTTCTGACTTACTTAGTATGATCATCTCTAGGTCCATCCATGTTGCTGCAAATGGCGTTATTTCATTTTTTATGGCTGAGTAATATTCCATTGTGTGTGTGTGTGTGTGTGTGTGTGTGTGTGTGTGTATTATATATATATATACACACCACATCTTCTTTATCCGTGCATCTCTCAATGGACTTTTAGGTTGCTGCTTCCATGTCTTGGCTATTGTAAGTAGTGCCGCTAGTATTCATTTTAAAATCTTTCAGTTGTTTTATTCAAAACCCAATAGTGTATATATAATAAGAGGTTCTGGACTCAGTTTAAAAAGAAAAAAAGATTTAGTCCATAGGTTGGAAAAAGGAGATAGCTAAGAAATAGCCATTTGTCTGCAAGGTAGGTGAATGACAAGATTAACTTTAACAAACACTCACTGATTATCTTACTATGTGCAAGGCACTTTTCAAGTCACTGGGAGCAAAGGTTAAGTAAAGTGTGGTTTTTTCCAGGCCCACAGGTGTGGGCAAGGACTGAGTAGGGGTGGCCTTCAGTACTCTGGGAAAGACAGCTTTGCGGAGGAGGTGGCACCTGAGAAGGGAGAGGAGTTTATAATGGATGGGATGGGGAGAGAGACAAAGACCTTTCACTGAGAGGGGACATCCCGTACAAGGCTTGGATCTTAAAACAACATGGAAATACTTTGGAAAAAACCAGGAAATAATTCAGAAAAGCTGAAACATAATGTGCCAGGATGGAAGCAACAAGAAGAAGCTGGAAGGGCTGCAGGTGTGGGCAGGAGCTGGATCCTGAGAAAGACAGCTAGGTTTGCACTATTATTTTTCTGAGTTCCAGGGAAGAGTGCTCTTTGCAAACCTAGAAAGCTGTACAATCAGAATGATGGGTTTCCTTCAAAGCTTTTCTCCTGATTCCAGCCTGCAAAGCATCATTTTCCTAGAGAATCAGGGTCGTGTGGTGCCTCTGCTGATTCCCTTGACCCTGTTTCTGGAATCCCGCTGCCCTCAAGGTGGCATTTGGTAGAGGTGACTGGGCAGCCATCTAACCTTCACACACATGCTCACCAGGTCCCCTGCACTTGGACCTCTCCTCCCTTGGCCTCCCTTGGACCACTGACTAACCTTGAATACAAAGTCTAGGCCTCGGGTTTTCCTTCGTGTATACATTGGATTTCACTAACAAGCCAATTGTATTTTGCAAAGGTTAAAAAAGTCTAGCATTTAGTCTGTTTATAGTCAGACAATTCAGATATCTGTCATATCTAATTAAAATCAAATTACAGTTATGAATAACTGCTTTGTGCCAGGAGCTGTCCTAGGTGCTGGTGACACAAAATGAATTATGGCCTCAGGAGTGCAGTCTAGGAGGAGAAATGGACAGAAGTAACTTGAGACGTTTGAGGCTGCTCTTACTTCATACTCACCACCTTCAAATAGACTGACAGTCCTCGGCTTACCGGTGAATGTGCCCTAACACCTCCACCATGACTATTTCCAATCACACTCTCTCCACCTCTCATTTTTCAACAAATGACTTTCTACTACTTCACAGAGAAAACAGATGATATCCACCTACAACCATCTCAAAGTCCCCCAAATCTTTTAACCGCCCTATAGTCAAACCCACCTTTGCTCTTTCCTTCCTCTTTTGGTGGCAAAGTTGTCTTTCCCATGAAAGTTCTACTCATGGTCTGGATTTGACTTTCTCCCACATTCTCATAGTTCCTCAGTTATCAATTTTTTAAAAACGAATTTCTCTCTCCTTTACTGTTTTTCTGATTGCCAGGGACACCGGGATTGGAATTGCACTAGCTTGGCGTGGTGCTTGGATTAACCATGACTTCTTGTCGGCAGAAGTGCTTCTATGGCCGTGAAATATGCCTTTCCCATGGACTGTAAATAAAATGAGCCTTACACTTCATTAATGAATTCTTCCTTTCAATGTCCCAAGCGATCCAAATGCTAAAGATACATTATTTCACAGTAGGTTGTGTGACCTTTTATGTAATATATGCTTTAAGTAAGTGGGTTATGGTCTTGTGATTAATGTGACCTAATATTCACATTGAGAAAACGGGAGGTGTTAAACTCCTTAAGAAACCCAAGAGCTTTAGGAGATTTTTGTAATTCATGCTAATAAGATTGACTGATTTGTTATTCTACAAATGGAATGCCTATAATTTAACTTTGACTGACAAATGGCTCCAAATTGTTAAGAACATCAGTGTCATACATGATTTGAACTCTAGTTCTATTGAACATGTCTGAAAAATAATTTTATTCATGATTTTCCTCTTTGGAAAATTTCTTCAGGGATCTTTTAATTGTTTTCTCCAAGTGTCATTAGCTGTGCTTCCAATTTAAAGAAATAATTTCTGTTTCATAGTACCTACGTTCATTTATAAAAAAGACTCAAAAACAAACTTGCAAAGGAAAGTTCCACCTAAGGACACTCTAGACCACTTTCCCCTGGAATTTATTACTCTGGAGTTTGAATACAGAGATAAACTGAAGTCAGGTTAGACAGTATGTAGATCCCAGTGGAATTTTCAATCTAGCTCAGGTGTCTGTGAAAACAGAATGAAGTTGTTAATCAGGTTGGTGGACTCTTTCCTTTGTTTTAGGTATTCAGTGATGACCATTTCTTTTTTTTTTTCTTTTTTTTTTTTTTTTTTTTTTGCGGTATGCGGGCCTCTTACTGTTGTGGTCTCTCCGGTTGTGGAGCACAGGCTCCGGATGCGCAGGCTCAGTGGGATCTTCCCGGACCGGGGCACGAACCCGTGTCCCCTGCGTCGGCAGGCAGACTCTCAACCACTGCGCAACCAGGGAAGCCCAGTGATGACCATTTCTTGATTTTAGGGTAACCTGTATCCAGTGTTGCTTTCTTACTTTGCCGCCCTCGCCCTCTTTTTTTTGCTTGTGACCCTCACCGTCACCATCACCATCACCATCACCACCACTAACATCATCATCTTTGTCATAATTTGATTTCGACACTGTGCCAAGTGCCTTACCTCCATTGCTTCTTACCCTCAGACCAGCCCTGCAAGGTGGGTATTATGCTTATTTAACAAGTGATGAAAACAAGATTCAAAGAGATGGATGAACTTGTTCAAGTTTACGCAGTAAGTGGTAAAACCCACACGAGAACTTGGGCCTGAAAGATTTAATATATCTACTTTGTTCCCCTCCCATTGCGTCCATGTGTCCTACCAGTCTTCCTTGTTCTTGTAGTTTCTACACTATGTTTATTCGCTTTTTCCCTAAGGTGATGAGAGGTGGGGGAAAGCTAGCAGTTTCCCTATTTTCAAGATTAAAAATAAACATGAAAATTCAATAATTAGCAAGTGAGAAATAGTAAGAGTAATTTAAAAGTGGCCTAGGAAATCTGATAGTAGAACTTTTTTGATCTGCAGAATTAAAAGGCTTTGGAATGCAAACAAGAAACCGATAAACATTCATAATATAAAATGCAACTTACATGTAATACTGCCAAGAGAAGAAAAGGGTAGTGTCTAGCTTTCTAAAGACCCCTCAAGGTCTATATTAGCCTGTCTTCAGGTTTGTCAACGTAAACTAAATGGAAGCAGCTTTCCCTTCTATGTGCTTCCTATACCTCTTATCACACTTTTGATGTCTCTACGTGTATCTTTAAAAGCCCAATAGAGAGCTCTAAACTCAGAGAGTCAAAGAACATGGGATGGCAGTGGTGATGAAGGGCAGAAGTTGCAATGTGACTCAACACCTTTCAGAACATCACCTGATGTATTTAGACAATGTTGTTGATGACTTGTTAAGTGTGATGTGGCTTTTCATCATCACCCATAATTGGGTTTTGGGGTGTTTTCTCTTTTATGACACAAGCAGATTCTTAGCAGGGTGCTATGAGTGGGGAATTTTTCTGCAGGTGGTTGGTCTGGTCTGTCTACTAAGGGTGACCATAGCCTTTGGGTGACTGCTTTTATTATAGAAGTGTGTACGATGTCATTTCCTCTAGAGAGGCCAAGGCTGGAGAAGGGTCAGGGATAGCACAGACTCTGAGGACTAAAGTCGACCCCCCTGGGCCAGGCTGGGAGACCTTCAGTCTGTAGGGTCCCCAGTGCCGCCCTAATGGGACCTGACCTCCCACGAAGTCCTCTGTACCACAGGGCCAGGTGGCCAACCTCTTAGCCATGCCAGCATATGCTCTTCTCCAAGGAAGGAAAAGTGTTTCGTTTTTGCTAAAACCTGATGCTCGTTGTAATATATAGCAGGTACCAACTGGGAAGGGAAAAAACCACCTTGTTAAGACAGCATTTCATAATGCCAGCCTCCTACGCTCACTGTGATGGCCATCTTGTTTTTGAGGTAGGGTCTCCCTCCTTCAGACGTGAGTGGGTAGTGATATCCGAAGGGCTTCTTGAATTCTGGATTTAGGAAGCCAACCAAAGGGTTAATTGAGAATGACTGAGTCCACACTATGTAATGAAGACCATACACTCTTTACTCACCTTCAGTAGAAGGAGGCGGTAGAACAGAGGCTGAAGTAGGGCTTGGGAGCCAGATTGGTTTTGAGTCCTGTGAGGTCACTTTCAGTGATGTTTCTTGGGTTAATTTCACAGTCTTTCTGGTTTTTAGTTATGCAACCTGTGGAATGGGATAATAACACTCATTGTCTATTATAGTTGTGGTTGAATTAGGTGATGTAGGTGGAGTGGTTCGTCTAATTGCTGGCACATCAATACTAGGCACAAATGAGCCAGTGGGGCTGTGATTTAAGTTTCCTGTTTTTCCCCCATTGAGACTCGGGACAGTCTACACCTTTGTCTTCTTTTCTGGTCTGGTTCTGATGACCCTCAGCCTCTGCTGGGTGCTCCTGTGTATCCATGAGCAGCTGTCCTACTGTCTGAGGACGCACCCTGGCTTCAGGAGCCTGCCCCTGACTCTGTGAGCCCTGCTACTGCAATGCCTTCAGTGTTAAGTACCAGTTCTTCATCAATTGGTTTCTAGGAAGTGATTTGTTCTTTCTAATCTGAGTCCTGTATTCTAGGCCTGTCTTCTTTCCTGTTTCACTGAGGCAATGTGAAGAGGATTTCAAACTCCTTTGGTAGAAAAGTTGCTTCCTAATGGATAGGTTTGATTGGGCAAAATTAGAGATGCTTGAATGGACAGTGATGTTACAGCCATTCAAGAGATATTCCTTGTAGATTATTTCATGCTGGGTATGGGGGAAGTCAGTGCTTCTCAAAGTTTGTTGTGCATACAAATCACTCCGAGGAATCTTGTTAAAATGCAGATTCCGATGTGGTGGGTTTGGGGTGGAGCCCGAGACTGCATCTCCAATGAATTTCCAGGTGATGCTGGTTCACGGACCATACTTTGAGTATCAAGTGGAAGGACTACATTCATGTGTTGAACACTTGAGTTCAAAGATGGGTAAGAGTAGATACATTAGATCTTAGAACAACAGAGCTTTCTATGCTCCTCTGCACTAGTTTTCATTCACTTACTTTTTAAAGCTACATTTGGAGCACCAATAATATACAAAGCTCTGACATTCTTTCTCTGAGTAAATAACATAAAAATATATGGTAAAGACCTGACATGTAAGTGTGTAAGGGTTCAGATAAAAGGAGAAAACAGTAAAATTGGATTCCATGAGTTAATTCGGAGAGGCTTCTACAAAGAGGTGTTTTGAGCCCAGTTTGAAAGATATGGCAATTGAAGACTGGAGGATATTGGAAATATGCTGTCAGTGCACTTGTAAGGGGCGGAGGGTGGACTTAACCCCTAGGTTAAGAAAAGTGGGGAGGGGGACTTGTTTAAAGCTGAAAGCAAGAGAGAATTGCAGCTCATTTGTAGTTAACAGAAAAGTCGCCAGCCAAGCTTGCACAGGGCCGTAGGAGAGAGCTTAACAATAAGTATTAGGAAACAAGATCTCTTTAAAATACACCCTCTGTTCGTGGGGCCTGTCAGAGGACCTTCATCCACAGCAGTAGGAAGGCAGGATCCTTACTCTCTGCACTTCTGCCAGGACACTTGAACTTCCAGCTTTGCCTGGTAGGGAGGGGAGGACCTTCAGACCTCTTGGGAAGCATCGATTCGCTCTCTCTGAGGTTTTCTGTGGGCTGCCCAACTTTCATTCACTGGTCCATCCATTCATACATTCAGTACTGTTGAATTGAGTGCTCAGTATACTTGAACCTCACGTCAAGGTTGTGCTAAATGCATTGTGCTAATAGCAGCAATAACAACTGCATACTGAGAAAGATTGCCTCTAACATAGAGACAGATGCCTGCCAAAGGCCTTACATTCCAGGTAAACAACGGTGTTAGGTGATGAGTTTCTGTTTGCCTTTCATTTCCACAAGCAAACTCATTTTTAAGCTGGAGACCCTTTCTTTGAGTAGCCAGGGGCCTTCTTTAAGGCTATGGGAGTTTCTCTCAAGAGATGTGGAGATTGCAGAGGTCGGGTGGGGTAGAGAGTTACTGTACAATGAGTGACTCCAAAATTATAACGGGATTGTTGAGTAACTGGAGGTGAAGAGGGGATATTTTTGAAAAGAGGGGATCACTAGCCCTAGATATCTCCTGTTGGAACTGATACTTCTCTTTGGTGAAATATCTGGGTAATTGAATTAAAACATTCAGTTCTAATCGTGTCGATGAAAAAATACAGATTTCAGGCAGACCATTTACCCTAATTATCATACCCCTTCAGCATTCTCAGCTAGGAAGAAACACTTGAACTTCCCAAAGCTGCAAGTTCTTGGGAAAAACTCCCCTCTCTTGACCTCTCAGCCTGTGGACGTCTCTGTCCCCCTGTCCTTCTCTGTCCCCCTGTCCTTCTCTACCCTGAGCCATGAGAACCCCACTTCTTTGTCTGAGGCTCAGTTTGCACTGGAGAGCAGCTGCCTCTTCCAGCCATATCTCTGGGAATTGTGTTGTCTTCCAGGAATTCCCCTGCAGGAAACCATGCAGAGTCTGTGATAGACCCCAAGTGTCTCCTTCAGTGACAGAGTGACCCCAAGCTGCAGCTCGCTGTCCTCTGAGACCTATTTATTACAATGAAAAAACAATTAAAGCAGAGCAGATTAAACAATAGATCAATAACTTTTAAACTCCAGATATGACTTAGTAAATAAAGTGTTTGTTTCCTGGACATGCTTTCTTGATGCTGGCTAAGGACCCATCCTTCCACCTTCCCAGGGCCCCAGAGAGGCCCAGAGCATCGTCTAGCATCAGATTTCTTCTCATTTTTGCCATAGCTCACCCTATATCAGAGACCAAGAAAATGTTTCTCAAGGTGAGTTTATCTTACAGATACTGCTCTTTTAAAAGTAGGGTTACCAGGGATTTCCCTGGTGGTCTAGTGGTTAGGATTCTGGGCTTTCACGGCCACGGCCCGAGTTCAATCCCTGGTTGGGGAACTGAGATCCCATAAGCCATGTGGCATGGCCAAAAAAAAAAAGGGAAGAAAAGAAAATTAACAAGGCACGTGTGGAATCTGAAATATGACACAAATGAACTTACCTACGAAACAGAAACACACTCACAGACATAGAGAACAGAGTTGTGATTGCTAAGGGGGAGGGTGGGTGTGCGGTGGGATGGATTGGCAGTTTGGGATTAGCCAATGCAAACCATTATATATATGTATAACTGAATCACTTTGCTATACACCAGAAGCTAACACAGATTGTAAATCATCTATACTTCAATAAAATACATTTTTAAAACAGGAGGGTTGCCAGATAAAATACAGAACCCCCAGTTAAATTTGAATTTCTGATAAATAATGGACCATCTTTTAGTATAAGTATGTTCCAATATGGGACAAAAGAGCAAAACCAAAAATTAATTAATTAATGAATGCCAGTCTGGCAACCTTGATAGCAGGGCTTATTCTGTTTTCTTGACAGTTCACTATCTAATATCTTAGGCATCATTTGCTATGCTGTCATTCCACTCTGCTACAAAGTGCTGAATGGCCCACATTTATTTTCAAAACCAAAATGAATTAAATCTAATTTTGCTTTGAGAAATTAATAATGCCACTTGGCACAATTAGCAACCCCTTCTGTGTTGCGAAACCAGGGACAGGTCTCAGGAATCTATGGCAATATGAAAACTGGATTTCATGGAATTGGGTTGCCAAGCTTGGCAGAATAGCTTATCTGGATTTAATGACCAAGCATGAATCTTTAACTGTAGTATTCAACCCTGAGGTACTTTAGTGCTATGTTTTTGCACAAGACATAAACAAGTGCCTTGAGAGACATAATTATATAGAGCTACACTGTTGTTTGCATACCAAGTGAAGAGAACAGGGTTGATAACACTGAGAAACTTTACTTGGAAACTTATTTATGGCTACGACATTATGACCATATACGTACATAAGAGGGCAACGTTTTTGATCATGGGTAGTTTGAGGTCACTGTTTTTGCAAGGAGAAATATTTAAATCAGATTTAACAATAATTTCCATCCGGCTAT
Organism: Monodon monoceros; assembly: GCF_005190385.1. Lineage (NCBI taxonomy): Eukaryota > Metazoa > Chordata > Mammalia > Artiodactyla > Monodontidae > Monodon > Monodon monoceros. The sequence goes on along the minus strand of NW_021703776.1, from coordinate 80,660,973 downwards.
TTACAGTTGAGAAAATTAATTAAAATGTCATCCGTTTAATTATTGTTTGTTATCCTTAATTAAAATGTTAATTGAGTACATTTGTATGTGCAGCATATTTAATATGTTGACTTTTTGACGAAGGCAATGACAGTGTTTTCTACCTTCTACAATCAGATGTTTAGTTGTTCACTTACCTTAAATATTTTGGAAGAGAAGAGATGAATATGTTTAAGCAACATGGCAGCTTTTCTGCCAGGGCTATAGATAGCAGATCTGTAGGAAATCAGCAGGAAGGAAATCTACCAGAAGTATGCATTTTGGTCTTGTATTTGCATGTGAGAAAAAGGGACAAAACTTAATCAGCTGTAAAATGTCCATTCAGAATGACATTTGTAAGTAAAGAAATTGATTGTGAGGAGATGCACTTTAAATGTGTTTTTGCCTCACTAAGAGAACAGGCTAAGGGATAGTGAGGACCTTTATATTCTTTTATATTGATGTACACTTGACCTTTTCATTTGACCAACATTTGAGACAGTTGTTAAAAACAACATATAGACCTTTGCTGCAAAATTGGTTTGAATCTTCTTTTGACAATGGTTATGATTTCTCTTTTCATACAAACTTATGGTACTGACCTTTGTTCAGTAAATAAACATGCTGGTTGTGTTTTGCAAAGCGAAGAGATCTCATATATCAGCATTAAAACAAAATGGTTCCTTTTCAAATAAGTTATGAAGTGTAATGCTTTCCAAAAACAGCATAAATTAGGCCATAGCATCTACTGTGCACCTTTCAGCAACTCAAGCAACTGGGGAATGAAGGGACAGATGATGGAACAGACGTAATTCTCTGTCTTGACAGAGTTTCAAGTTTAACGATTGATTTCTTTTCCCCACCACCCAGAACTTACTCTTTTTTTTTCACAATTATAATCAAAGACTTTAATATTCCACTCTCAGTAATTGATAGTAGTAGGCAGAAAATCAACAAGGATACAGAACTGAACTCCACCACCAACCAGCTGGATCTAATTGACATTTATACAATACACGTCACTCAAAAACAATATACACGTCACTCAAAAACAATATACACGTCACTCAAAAACAAAATACACATTCTTTCTTTTTGTTTTTATTCCTGTTGGGATTTTTTTTAAACATCTTTATTGGAGTACAATTGCTTTACAATGGTGTGTTAGTTTCTGCTTTATAACAAAGTGAATCAGTTAGTTTTTTCTTGATAAACTCCAAGACGTTAATGCTTAGTAGGATGAGATGAGCTAGTGCTTCTTAGGAAGTAATAATCGTAAGGATAACAAATACATAGCGTTTATTCAGTGTCCACACTGTTCTAAGTGCATTGCTTATGGTATCTCATTTAACCCTCAAAATAACCCCCTAGGTAAATACTATTATTATTTTCATTTTACAGTTGAGGAAACTGAGGCACAGTTTTCCCAAGGCTATACAGCTGTACATAAGCTTCATATAAATTGTGGGGCTGGTAGTTGAGACCACACATTCTGGACCCAGAGTCTGTCCTCTTATCCTCCCACTATCCTTATGGCAATTAAAAGGGGTTAGTGCGAGAAATGTCACAATATTTTGAGCAACCACATATTTAAACCTATTGCATTGAAGGAAGGAAAAAGTACTTGTGTTGACACTTCAGTTCTAAACCTAATGGTTTGTTTATTTATGGACTTTATTAATGATTATGAAAATAGTAAAGAATGATTAAGAGCAAGTCAGGGGAAGCAGAGGCTTGTAGAGTACGTTTTCTGAGCAGAGTTTACATTTTTTTCATACATAATAAACCTTCTGCCCTTAATGGATATACAGTCAGTCATTTTGTGGAGCTATATGGCATTTGTTAAAATTTTAGCTCTGCCACTTACTAGCTGAATGATCCTGGACAAATTACTTAACTTCTAGAAGCTTTAACATCTTCTCTTACAGAAGGCAGATAATAATTCTGCCCTCACCGGATCATTGTGAAGATGAAAGACAAGGCACATAGCACAATGTTGGGCTCATCCTGGAGAACCACTAAATGTGAGCTACTGTGGCTTCAGATTAAATAAGCAAATCATTATGTTGAGAAGTATCAGATTGGACCTTAGTTAATACCTATTAGGATGTTTCTGAAGAAATTTAGGGAGAAGATATGTAGATATGTTGTTTAATGGGTCAAAGAGAATCTGCTATCACAATTTCGATGCTTTGCCTGTTACTAGCAGTTAATATTTAATAAAAATATAAACAGAACTTCTCCACCTGTTACACTTCTAGGGAATATCCACTGAGAACTGGTTCATTTAGCTGTTTTCATTCCCTTTCAAGAGACTTATCTTATTAGAACTGTGGGAAAGAAACAAAATTAAAGGGGAAGATGCAAAACAGAGCAAACAGAGAATGGCTTCAAGAAGACAGGCTTGACCTTGAAGGCGGATTTGCAAGCGGGGATGGGGGATGATTTGGGCTATTCCTTCCACTTCATTCCTGTCTGGGGCTTCCCAGAGTGGCGGGGCGATTATTGGGTGGGTCTGTCTTGGTGGATTGGTAGGGAGGATGCTTGGGCACCTCTGTATTATAAATAGTGTCTTTCAAACTTAAAAAAAAAAAATCTATGACTTACACTAAGAAATCCATTTTACATTTCTATCTAAAATATTATGTATAAGCAACACAAGAATTTTTATCTGTTTTAGTCATTGGTGTATCTGTCTAGAAAAGTACTTGGTGCATTGTAGGTGCTCAGTAAATAGTTGTTGAACTTCTGTCTCTATCTATCTATCTATCTATCTATCTGTCTATCTACCTATCTATCATCTATCAATGAAAAAATTTCATGAAACATTTTTACTGTTACTATTTGCTTGTAATGCATTCTGAAATTTTCTATTCCATTCCAAAAAGAAAAAAATTGCAGTCAAGACCTATTAGTTAATTTCAGTGCATTCACTGGGGGAGAGAGCCTTAATAGGTCATTCTTTCCAGTGCTTTGGGTTATGATCTGCAATTTGAAAAACACTGCTTGTCACTGGGAGCAATTGGCTTTATGTGTAAATAGGCTTGTGTCATTGAGACTTATCTTTCTTGCTGTCATAGTGCCTTCATTTAGCTTGTGTGTTTCCCTAGTCCATGCACTAGCTTGCTGCGGGCTGGTAGAATAAGCAGAGTAGTATTGAGGATTCTGGCCCAGCTACCGGGAAGTTCTGAAAGTATTTGCTGCACTCTAATGGGTCTTGTTTTTGTGAAGCTCATAAAAACATAATTTTTAACTGTGGGTCGTGCTATTGCCTAGCCAGGGTCAACCCCTAATTTGAATGGTTTGGACGCCTCTCTCCATAAAGGCAAGAAGATTGGAAGGAGTGACCCATTAAGTTTCCCTTCATAATGAGCAGACTTTTAGTCCCTGAAGATATTTAAGTGAAAATTAATTACTGGGAGGATTTCGACACTTTTAAAGTCTTTTTATTTTTGTTTCTCATTTCTTTCGGAGTTATTTGTGCTTACATTTTATACTTCCTGTAGTTATGAAGAAGGTGGGAGATGAGGTAAAGAAATTGAGGCAATTAAGCATTTTGATTGGAGTGAGAATTGCAAAAGGCTTTCCTTTCCTGAGAAAATATGTGGGAGTAAAAAGGATTATGGGGCTTCCCTGGTGGCGCAGTGGTTGAGAGTCCGCCTGCCGATGCAGGGGACACGGGTTCGTGCCCCGGTCCGGGAGGATCCCACGTGCCGCGGAGCGGCTGGGCCCGTGAGCCGTGGCCGCTGAGCCTGCGCGTCCAGAGCCTGTGCTCTGCAACGGGAGAGGCCACAACAGTGAGAGGCCCGCGTACCCGCCCCCCCCCCCAAAAAAAAGGATTATGTACTCAAATGTAACGTTCATTGTGAGGGAGCACTGGAGATCCTGTTTCTCTTCGTTATCTAGGCTCCACCCCTTTCTGGATGATGTAACTGGAAAAGCAATCTTCTGGCTTAAGGTTTAAGTAAAACTGAGTGAACTACCTAGAAGAGCTAATCAAATATTAATTCCAGTATCCAGTCTTGGTCTGAGTGCCATAGCCTAGCTAGGGTAACAACCATCTCATGAGCAAATACCTGGATCTGGACACCCCCCGCAATTGCGTGGGTGGGATGGGCACTGGGGAGGGGGCAACAGGGTTACAGAACGACACTGACAGACTGAGGATTGTGCCCAGAGAGCTGATGAAATCGTGGATGGTAGCAGCCTAGTACAGTCATTGGCATCTGGTAGGTGTAACAAGGTCAAATGAGCATGTGTTGATGGTCGTAGAAGCTCAGTGATGGCCAGCATCAAAGCAGGTGATATCTGAAATTCCAAGGAGCAGACAAAATAATGTTGGGCTAACAATTCCATGAGCATACAGATAGTCACAAATTCTGAGGCAGGACTGCAAGAATAATTTAGGGTCCTGGTTCTAGAGGATCGTGGCATCATGAGACCAATTATAAAAGTATAAGACACAAATTGAATTATCAGCAGTGAATGGTGAGTGGGGACTTTGTTTCCAGTTCAAGGCACATGCCTGGTTTTCAAAACTGGATCACCAGGATGTGGTTTAATGACAAATAGTGGGAGTAACAGGAAATTGATTATGAGAACATTAGGCTAGTATCCCTCCTTGCCAAATCAAGATCAGTCCTTGAACATGTATACACTACCAAACGTAAAATAGATAGCTAGTGGGAAGCAGCCGCATAGCACAGGGAGATCAGCTCGGTGCTTTGTGACCGCCTAGAGGGGTGGGATAGGGAGGGTGGGAGGGAGGGAGATGCAAGATGGAAGAGATATGGGAACATATGTATATGTATAACTGATTCACTTTGTTATACAGCAGAAACTAACATACCATTGTAAAGCAATTATACTCGAATAAAGATGTAAAACAAAACAAAACAAAACAAAAAACCGTCCTTGGTGCACTGTATATACTCAATAAATATATTATTATATAACTCAGAAAAAAAAAAAAGACCAGTCCTTGAGAGACAAAGTTGGAGGTGTGTCTAAAGCTGGGTGGAATTCAGGGGTCTCAGGTTGTCAGAAAAGGAAGGTGGAGAGATGGAAACCAGGCAGGGTCTGGCACTTGAGCCAAGGGAATTTTAATACAGTAACAATGCCAGAATAAGAAAGGCAGGCCACTTGGATGTCTGAATAATCATCAGAGAGTCACAGAGACTGACAGTCACAGGGTATATGAAATATCTTCTAAACAGTTGCATTGTAGTACAGAAGTATTACATTTGCCTTTTAGAGACAAATGGGACAAATTGAGCAAATAGAGCAGTGATTCTTAGCTAGGGGTGATTTGCTCTCCCAGAGATATTTTTTGGTTGTTACAACTTGGGGAAAGGGTTTGCTATTGGCATCTAGTGGGTAGAGGCCAGGGATGCTGCTAAACATCCTACCATGCACAGGACAGCCCTTCACAGCAAAGAATTATCCGGTCCAAAAGGTCATTAGTGCAGACTGAGAAAACCGGAAATAGAGTAAGATTACTACTACATTGTCTTGATTGAATATTGAATTTGTATGAGCAATGAAATGTATTTCGGTGTGTACATAAATTAGTTCTACCTTTGTTGTTGGCAAACTGTGACTCTACCAGAGAGGAAGTATGTATAAAGGAAGTATACTAGGAGTATTTTGCCCTCAAGATTCAAGCAGAATCGGGGCAGCCTAGAGAGCATCTGGACGTTTCTCTTGTGGACCTGGGAGGGAACCTGCTCTAACAGCGTGAGTGGCCAGCTGTCCCAGTTGTGGACTGGCATCTATGGGATTTTGTGTAGTGTGTTTATAAAGGTCACTTGACTTTGCCAGCCACTTTAAGGTCTGTCCTCTTTCTTCTGATGGAAAGAGCCTAAAGTTAAGGACTTGTGTCTTTTTTTCCACGAACTTCTGCCCAGTGCCCCAGTCTTGATCTACTCTGACACAGCCTTTCCGTGAGCTACAGAGATTCAGTGTGTAGATGAGGGAAGATAATAGTGTTGGAGCACTTGCAGTGGGGAGCGCTGAGGAGGGGTTGATAATCATCTCAAGACGGTCTGGTACATTTAAAACAAGCAACGGATTCCAAAGCTGAAACTTAAATTCATTGTTCTGCAGTGAGTGAATATTGCTTGAAGAATATATGCCAGGATTATTTCTCAACCAGTAAGTCTATTTAGACTTGATTATCAGGCAGTTTGCTCATACTATGTCCTTTCTGATATTCAAGATGGTACCATGTTGATGTGACTGTTGTGAGTTACAGTGAATGGTAGAGTTTGCCTCAAGGCCTGATGTACTCAGGTTACACTTTGTAATCTTTCTCGTGGGGAAGGAGGAAAATGAGCCCCTCAGTAGGTCTGTGAGACAGACTAGGCATCCAAACTGCAGTGTTCAGTCCATGGGAGAGGTTTCTAGATAACGCACCATCAAGTTATTTTCCCATTGTCCACCAAATCTGGGCTGATGGGCTGGAAGTCAGCACAACAAACTTGTTAAGAGCTTATGGGGCTTGAAGTCAGAGAAACCTAGATTGTGGGGTCCCAGCTCTGCCACTTAAGATCTCTGAGACTTTGGGCAGGTTGCTTAACATCTCTGTGCCTCAGTTTCCTTATCTGTGAAATGGGAAAAGTTGTTGTGAGGATTAAATAATACATGTGGCTTATTTGACAAAGTGCCTATGTCAGTAAGGACAAAATAAATGTTGTTTTTGTCATCAACATATATGCTGATATATGTAACAACATATATGTTGTTAACAACATATATGTTACTGCTACTTGCACTGAACCGTCCATATTCTCCATTCCGATTTTCTCATTGTTAGAGAGAGTGAGCTGAGAGTTGGGTTTCAGGTAGGTAGGGCTTTTGGACCCTCTGCAATGTTTCCCCACTAAAGACAGATGTTTTGCCTTTTTTCCTTTGGGTTTCTCCTTCAAATTGCCTTGGTTGCGTGTGGATGTGTGTGATACAAATAAAATTTAAGAATCTGTAGTGAGGTAGTTCAAATTCCAAGAGACAAAGACTTTATTCACCCAAACATTAGTTATTATGAAATGGAAATGTTGTGACTTCTATCAGAATTGTACTTAAACATTAAGTCACTCAAATCCTGGCCCTGGGATCAGTCAGATGATTGGGGATCTTCAGTATGTTTATAAGAACAAAAAGTCATGAAAAATATCTGCCAGTCTGGGCCCCATCCTGAAAGGCTGGAGCAGAGGTTTCCAACCTTGGGCGCATGTCAGGACCACCTGGAGGGCTTGTGAAAACGCAGGTTTCAGGCTCCCTGCAGGGAACATAAAGGTTCTGCAGGTTGCTTACTTATTTGATGCTCTACTAGATCCAGTGAGTAGGAAAAGTGGTGGACCCTCTGCCCCCACTGCTTCTGCATCGGGCAGTTCAACCAACCACAGTTCAATTCACTTGGTTGAATCCGCAGATGCAGAACCCGGGAATATGGAGGGCTGATTGTACTATGCCATTTACATAAGGGACTTGAGCATCCACGGATTCTGGTATCCACAGACGTCCTGGAACAAACTCCCCACGGATACTGAGGGATGACTCTGGGTATATGGGACTCATTATATTAAAAACAAACAAATAAAAAACAAAGAGAAAAATGTATCAAAAGGAGAATGGATGTGAGGTTGGGGGGGTGGGGTGGAATTAGATTACATGGTTTATTTGTTTGGAAAAGGTAAATCGAAGAAGAGCTTTGCAGTTGTGGACTGGGGGTATCACAAAGGTTCAAATTAAGGCTGGTGGCACCTCTTCTGTGCTACTTGTTTCTGGCACACTTTGTGGAGAGGAGACTGGAGGTACTGCTTAGACTTCTGACTGAGATTGGCCACCAGTTGGAGCAAGAAAAAGAGGAAATATGAAAATAATCTGAGTTGTACCAAATAGGTTGCTGTAATCTTGTCAAGTTGTTAAAAATTAGGATCTCCTTTTTGAAAAAGAAATGAGCTTGAGCAATTAGTGCAAACTCTAATCTGTAACTTTCCTATGGGCTTACAATCTGGCAAAAATATTTTCATTTCTTTCCTTTTTAGCAAAGAACTGTAAACAGGGAATCTTTCCACTAGGCAGAAATCAGCTATTTAAGTTTTTACCCAGAAAGTTTGTTTCATTTTGAATCAAAAAAAGAAACTCACCTGTGTTCAAGACCTATAATTCTGTTAGTATTTTTTTTGAATATAAAACTATTTATTGACCACTGTTCACCACTATTTACCATAAAGTAAACAATATACAGTTGAATAACATTATGATTACTACAAAGTTATTGTTTTTCCTGGCTTCTGCTGAACCAGTAACCCAAAATACTGAGAAGATTGAGCCTACGTGTAAGGAATGGGTTGGGGTAAAGTTTGAAAAAACATGCAGGTCAAGTTTAGATTAGAAAAGTTTGTTCACTCATTTATTCCTGCAGATCCTAAATTGCCAACATCTCTAACCATCTGATTAGGTTTCCATTAACAAGTCTGAGACATTCCGTGTATCACAGTCTTTCAGTAAATACAGCAGCACAGGGATTTCAACTTCTTATAAAGAAATGGTTTGCCAAAAGGAAGCTTTAAATGTCCATTTAACTAAGTCTTGCTTGGCTAATTAAAACATACCAGAATTTTTCTAGTTTTTTTGATTTGGGTGTCATTTGTTGACAGTGATAAAATTTTCCTTTCAGGGGCTTTGCATATAAAACTGCATTTATATGACGGTAGATATGGATGCAGATTCTGATAGGGCTGCTTTAAAAAATTATCCAATTTGGGGCTTCCCTGGTGGCGCAGTGGTTGAGAGTCCGCCTGCCGATGCAGGGGACACGGGTTCGTGCCCCGGTCCGGGAAGATCCCACATGCCGCGGAGCGGCTAGGCCCGTGAGCCAGCGCGTCCGGAGCCTGTGCTCCGCAACGGGAGAGGCCACAACAGTGAGAGGCCCGCGTACCGAAAAAAAAAAAAAATCATCCAATTTAAATTATTTACATTAATTTGTCTAATTAATTACAAAATTATTTAATTTGAAAGGTTAAGACTTAAATTTTCAATTTAAGTTGAACGTGGTTTCTTATATAGCTTAAAATGATAGAATCCCAGAAACATGGGCTTATCCATGGTTGTGAAAGGCTGTTTTTGTTTTGGTAAATGTATTTAAACAATAACCAAAAATCCCCCAAACCATTTACATATGTATTTTATGTATACACATACAAAAAAACCCAGAAAGTTCCTTAGACATATATGAGTTAAATGCAAATTCTAAATTCTGACTAATGACTATGGAGATTTTCCCCAACATTTAGAAAAGCTGTTCTCTAATGCAGAGGAAATAATATACCGTGGTATCAAATGTTCTTTTCTGCTAAAGGAAGCAACTACAGAAAGCTTTTATTTGTTCAAAGTAACCAGTGGTACAGATGCAAAAAAAACCCAAAAAACGAAGCCCCCCCCAAAAACCCCCAAAACCCAACAACTTCCCCAATACTACTTCAAAACGAACATATCAAACTTGATTTTCATTAGAATGTAGTTATTTCTTCACACTAATAAATCAAAAAACCAAGACCCAGATTTTATATATATATATATATATATATATATATATATATATATATATATATAAATGTATATAAAAAGCAATGCAGACAATTATTGAGCTTCATCTTCTGGACAAGAATGCCAAGTTAGTCTCTCTTCATAAAAAGTAATTACAATTTGAGGACACTTCATATTTGCCTCCTTTGCCATCACCAAGTCCGCCTCATCTGAATCTTTCCATTTCCTGAGAAACGTGAATTCTCCACTGCTGTCTGTGGCACCAGTTATAGCTCTGGGTCGAGACCTCTGGCTAAACCTCTTGGTTTATCAGCAGCATCTCTTTTCTTCTTTGATTTGCTATCATCAGATTCACTGTCAGATAAAGATTTTCTTTTTGTTCCATCTTTTTCTTTACCAGCTTTTTGAGAATTGAGAAATGCTTCAGTCAACTCTGGACAATCTCAATTTTCTTTGGGTTCCCAAGTATTGTCTGCATCTGTAAATCCCTTCCACTTCAGGAAACACTCCACCTTCCCATTCACTACACGTTGGTCCAGCACTTTTTCTACCACAAATTCTTCAGGTTCTGCCTCTTCGACGTTTTTCCCCTTTGCATTCTGTTTCTTTCCCGTTTTTTGCAGTGTAGTGTTATTGGAGGCCATTTTTTATTGCAGACTTGAAGAGCTGTTATTCACTGCCTCTGAGCTGCTCTGGGTCCCAGGTCTGTGGTGTCCCAGGCCCTGCGCGCCTCAAGCTCCAGTCACATCAAGGCGGAGGGGGCTGGGCTAGTATTTTTTTTTTTTAATAACAAAGCAAATTAAATTTTTGGAATGGTACCCAGATGCACCCCACGATGGTGAAACAGTGGGGGAACTTCAAGTTTCACATTTTAAATAGAAAATCAGCAGCTGACTGTTACAGCTATTAAGAGTCCACCTGCGTAAGTTTAACAGAACCAGAGGGAGAAAGTTTAATAAGTTAAGAACGAGCACTTCATTTTTCATTTGACTTACTTGATAAAATATGTTAACATATATGAGGAGCCAGCTGCTCTCGCCAAACATAAGTAGCAGTTGACTGGTTTATACAATATGCCAGGCGTGTGTTAGATCCTGCAGTTACGGAATTGAATATGACACAGCTTCTGCCTGTAATGGCCCATAATGCAGAAAGGAGGAGAGAACATGAGCAGATAATGCCTGTTTAATGTGGGAAATAGGATGTAGGGACAGCTATAGAGTGTCCACGTGATATTATGCATGTACAGCTACATATCATGCAGTGCCTGATCCATGGGATTGTGCTGGAGACTTGGCATGTGTGGTGTGTGTGTAAACTTCAACTCCCACAGCAGTTCTATTTTTATCCCCACTTTTCACATGAGGGAAACGAGGTTTAGCAAGATTAAGTTGTCTAAGATCAGGCAGCTAGTTTTTTTTTTTCAGAACTGAGATTTGAACTTGGACGTCTGAATGACCTTGAAACCTCTTTGCATTGGAAGGCTGTGACTTTTACCCTCTGATCTAATTCTTGTATACTGTCTGTCAAACTGGTATGCAATTGTTCATTTTTCCAGGTAGATCTGGAAACCTCCTTAGATTGCGAATATTTTAGAAATTGCTTATATGTGATAGAGAATTTTCTCAGGAGTGAAATATTAAAAAGGAGAACTAGAACTCATAGCCCTCTCAACTGGAGCTTTACTGCATAGTACACATTTATCTGGAGGAAGAAATGTGAACGTCCATTACATTCTCAAATGCAGACGCATCCTCCACGTTAAATGAATGATAAATTTGCTCTTTGTAGAAACGTCCATGCTTGTGTATGTACATGTTTATAGAAATGGTGAGTTGAGTCTTAGGAGTACAAAGCAGAGGCTGACACATTTTTCCACAGTCCTGGGTAAGTTTTGTAGCTGATCTCAGGTCCTAGGATTTGAAAGACTTGAATCAAAAATATATCCCTTTAGTGGAAAGAGAGAAGTCTCTGGTCTGCCACAACCCACAAAGTTTATGTTTTAAATATCTTCACATTTTATGTTATAAACGTTCTGCTGGGTTGTGCTTTGTAACACACAGTTGAATGCTGCTATTATGGATGCTAGCTTCCTTCCTGTAGGTAGAATGAATACGACATAATCCATTCTGCCGTAACACAAACTATTTGAAGTGATGCTTCTGGCTATTAAGGGTGAATCATATCTGTGGAACGAAGTAAGACTTGGGCTGTTTGCAGTATATTGGATTTGCCCATTTCACAGCTGCATTCATTAAATACAAATTTGATGAAAGCTGTTCATATTAAATTTGATAACCCCAATTCTAGCAAGTTATACAAATGATAAAGCTCCTTTGAAAATTCTATGACATTTGTGTTATTTTTGTCTTTTAATAACTAAGTCATTTTAAAAGTAGGTCCCCTGACTTAACCATATATTGGTGGAAGCGCTTCATAATTTATGACTCTTACTGAATTAATTTAGAATTCAGTGCTCTTATCTGATTCTGTCTTTATACTTTGACATTGAAGAAGCTAAGGTTAGTGAATAATCTTAGTTTTTCAATGGAATTCACCGAACTTTTGAGGAATTCCTATGATGTGCATAGCACTGGGCAAGATGTAGTTAGCTTGAATAGGAGAAAGAACTAATCCTCACTCTCTAGAAGTTACTATCTACGGAGATAATAACAGGCAAGGATTCTGTGTTGGGTATTTCCCCTGTTATTTGTCAGAGAGGGGCAACCTCCTTGGAGCTAGCCAGGTGGGGAAAATGGCCTATCTTATCATATTTAAATTCTCCTTGGGAATAAGAACAACAATTCTAGATGGATGTAAAAGAGTCTCTTTGACTTCCTAACAGTCTTATACTTGGTTCATTTTTTTAAAAATAAATTACCTATTCATTCTTTATCTCCCAAATCTGACTTTCAAAGTGGATAATTCTTATCTATTCCCTCAGTCCAGTCCCATCCAAAGCTGCAGAACAAAGTCACTTCTGGAAGGAAGAGTGGGGAAAGCTCAGTTGGAATTAGTAAAAAGCCTTCATTATGAATATTTTTTAAAAATATTTATTTAATTAATTTATTTGGTTGTGCCAGGTCTTAGTTGCGGCAGGCAGGCTCCTAGTTGCGGCTTGCTGGGTCCTTAGTTGTGGCATGTGAACTCTTAGTTGCGACATGTAGGATCTTGTTCCCTGATCAGGGATCGAACATGGGCCCCCTGCGTTGGGAGTGCAGAGGCTTAACCACTGCGCCACCAGGGAAGTCCTGAATATTTTTTTATTGTGGGCAGGAATGCTTTTTTAAAAAAAATTGGAATATAGCTGCTTTACAATGTTGTGTTAGTTTCTGCTGTACAGTGAAGTGAATCTGCTATATGTATACATATATCCCCTCCTTTTTGGATTTCCTTTCCATTTAGGTCACCACAGAGCACTGAGTAGAGAGTTCCCTTTGCTATACAGCAGGTTCTCATTAGTTATCTATTTTATACGTAGTGGTGTATATATGTCAATCCCAATCTCCCAATTCATCCCACCCCCTCCTTCCCCCTATGGTGTCCATACGTTTGCTCTCTACGTATGTGTCTCTATTTCTGCTCTGAAAATAGGTTCATCTGTACCATTTTTCTAGATTCCACATATATGCATTAATATACGGTATTTGTTTTTCTCTTTCGAACTTGCTTCACTCTGTATCACAGTCTCTAGGTCCATCCACATCTCTATAAATGACCCAGTTTCATTCCTTTTTATAGCTGAGTAATATTCCATTGTATATATGTACCACATCTTCTTTATCCATTCATCTGTCAGTAGACATTCAGGTTGCTTCCATGTTCTGGCTACTGTAAATAATGCTGCAGTGAACATTGGGGTGCAGGTGTCTTTTTGAATTATGGTTTTCTCAGGGTATATGCCCAGTAGTGGGATTGCTCGATCACATGGTAGTTCTACTTTCAGTTTTTTAAGGAACCTCCATACTGTTCTCCATAGTGACTGTATCAATTTACATTCCCACCAACCGTGCAAGAGGGTTCCCTTTTCTCCACACGCTATCCAGCTTTTATTGTTTGTAGATTTTGTGATGATGGCCATTTCTGACCAGTGTGAGGTGATACCTCATTGTAGTTTTGATTTGCATTTCTCTAATATTCTCTAATAGATGTTGAGCATCTTTTCATGAGCCTGTTGGCCATCTGTATGACTTCCTTGGAGAAATGTCTACTTAGGTCTTCTGCCCATTTTTGGATTGAGTTGTTTGTTTTTTTGATATTGAGCTCATGAGCTATTTGTATATTTTGGAGATTAATCGCTTATCAGTTGCTTCATTTGCAAATATTTTTTCTCATTCTGAGGGTTGTCTTTTTTTTTTTTTTGTGGTACGCAGTCCTCTCACTGTTGTGGCCTCTCCTGTTGCGGAGCACAGGCTCCGGACGCGCAGGCTCAGTGGCCATGGCTCACGGGCGTAGCCGCTCCGCGGCATGTGGGATCTTCCCGGACTGGGGCACGAACCCGTGTCCCCTGCATTGGCAGGCGGACTCTCAACCACTGCGCCACCAGGGAAGCCCGAGGGTTGTCTATTTTGTCTTGTTTATTATTATGAATATTTTAAACTTAGTTTTGTTATTTTCAAACATCTGTAATAGCTCAAACAATGCCTAAAAGGAATTGCTTGGAATTTTTTCAGTTAGAGATTTCTGTGGACCTGCTTTGATGAACAGCTAAAAAATTGATTTATAATTAGTTTTACATAATGTTCACATTTATTTATATGGAAATGGGCATGCTTAGATTTTTAAAAATAGTTTTTCTCTTTTAAATGGGTTAAATACTGTTTTCTAAAAATGGTTCCAACATATTAATTTACTGAGTAAACTTCTCCATTAAGGAACGGATGACAAATACATAAACCCCAACACAACCAAGCATCTCCTTAATCTGAATCGGTGATTTTCTTTAATACAACAGGTGGTACCACTGCTGAGTTAAACGTAAAATTCTCCTTGCCTATTAAATTTTAATCACATTATATTTCTTCACTGGTCATACATTGAGTATGAAAAAAAAATTTTTTTCCCTGAAGTTTGTAAGAAATGTTAGCCTGTTACAGGGACTTTGTGAAAGTTCAGACCTATGTGTAACAGACCCAGAGGAAAGCTAGCTGAAATTTGGATAGACTCTTCCATTAGCTGAAATATTTTATATATCTAGAAGATATATGTCTTGCCTGCATTTTTTTTAACCTATTGTATGATTCCATTTACGTAAAATACAAACACAGGCTCAAGAAATCTCTGTTGTGATGCTTTGCACATGATGCTTCGCCTCCCTGGGAAACTGTCCCCACCCCAGCCTGCTGCCCTGCTTATCCCTGTCTAAATCCTACTCATCCTGCCATTCTTTTGCCTGCATTTTATAGTTAAGAGCTTAAAGTTGTTTCATTTTTTTCCCCATAGGTAATAAAATGCTTATCAGTTAACAGACCAGGAAATGTCATGAGCATTGCTCTGACAGTTATAAAGTTTCAAAATATTATGGTAACAAGCTGAATAATATTGCATTTTATTTTTTCTTCTTAAAATTGTTTTGACTTTTTTATAATGCGAATTCTATTTCACCTCCATTTACCTTTGATAGCAAATATTTTAGTTTATTCTTGAAATAATCCCACTTGGTTCTCACACTTCCTTCATTGAATCACAGCAGGTTTTTTTTTTTGTTTTTTTTTTTGCGGTACATGGGCCTCTCACTGTTGTGGCCTCTCCCCGTTGCGGAGCACAGGCTCCGGACGCGGAGGCTCAGCGGCCATGGCTCACGGGCCCATCCGCTCCGCGGCATGTGGGATCTTCCCGGACCAGGGCACGAACCCGTGTCCCCTGCATCGGCAGGCGGACTCTCAACCACTGCGCCACCAGGGAAGCCCCACAGTGGTTTTAAGGCTAAATCAGGCCCATTGGAATTTATGTAGTGGTAGTTTGTCAAGTTTAGGTGGTATTTCATGGAGGTGAGATCTGTACCAAGATGTGATTGTTTCAAATTGGTCTTTGAAGTGTTGAACAACTTTATCTATTGCAAAATTGTAGATATTGGGTTTCCCTGGTGGCGCAGTGGTTGAGAATCTGCCTGCTAATGCAGGGGACACGGGTTCGAGCCCTGGTCTGGGAGGATCCCACATGCCGCGGAGCAACTGGGCCCGTGAGTCACAGCTACTGAGCCTGCGCATCTGGAGCCCGTGCTCCTCAACAAGGGAGGCCACGACAGTGAGAGGCCCGCGCACCGCGATGAAGAGTGGCCCCCACTAGCTGCAACTAGAGAAAGCCCTCGCACAGAAGCGAAGACCCAACACAGCAAAAATAAATAAATTAATTAATAAACTCCTACCCCCAACATAAAAAAAAAAAATTATAGATATTTTCTCACTCATTTTTTTCTCAAGAGAGGAAACCTTCTGTGAGTAAATGTTCTTAGCAATGAGTTCTTGATTTTCCCAAAGGCTTGTAAATAGTCATCTTTTCCCTGCCTGCATGTCTCTTCATATCATCTTCCTTCTAGGCCTGTCTGTCTCTGTGTTCAAATTTCCCCTTTTTTGTAAGTACACCAATCAAGTTGGATTAGAGCCAACCCTAATGACCTCATTTTAACTTTAACTTCCATAAAGACCCTATCTCCAAATAAGATAGCATTCTTAGGTACTGGGAGTTAGGACCTTGGATCTAGGACTCCAACATATCTTCTTTAGAAAATTAATTAGTTAATTAATTGATTTTTGAATTTTTTTAACTTTTTATTTTATATTGGAGTATAGCCAATTAACAATGTTGTGATAGTTTCAGGTGCACAGCAAAGCGACTCAGCCATACATATACGTGTATCCATTCTCCTGCAGACTCCCCTCCCATCCAGGCTGCTGCATAACGTTGAGTAGAGTTCCCTGTGCTGTACAGTAGGTCCTTGTTGGTTGTTTTTTTTTTTTTGCGGTACGCGGACCTCTCACTGTTGTGGCCTCTCCCGTTGCGGAGCACAGGCTCCGGACGCGCAGGCCCAGCGGCCATGGCTGACGGGCCCAGCCGCTCCGCGGCATGTGGGATCTTCCCGGACCAGGGCACGAACCCGTGTTCCCTGCATCGGCAGGCAGACTCCCAACCACTGCGCCACCAGGGAAGCCCTGGTTATCCTTTTTAAATATAGCAGTACGTACACGTCAATCCCACAATCCCAAACTCCCTAACTATCCCTTCCCCCACTCTTCCCCCCGGTAACCATAAGTTCGTTCTCTAAGTCTGTGAGTCTGTTTCTGTTTTGTAAATACGTTCATTTGTATCATTTCTTCTTAGATTCCACATATAAGCGATATCATATCATATTTCTCTTTCTCTGTCTGACTTACTACACTTAGTATGACAGTCTCTAGGTCCATCCATGTTGCTGCAAATGGCATTATTTCATTCGTTTTTACGGCTGAGTAATATTCCATTGTATATATGTACTGCATCTTCTTTATCCATTCCTCTGTCAATGGACATTTAGGTTGCTTCCATGTCTTGGCTATTGTAAACAGTGCTGCAATCAACATTGGGGTGCATGTATCCTTTCGGACCATATTCTTCTCTGGATATAAGCCCAGGAGTGGGATTGCAGTGTCATATGGTAGTTCTATTTTTTAGTTTTTTAAGGAACCTCCATACTGTTCTCCATAGTGGCTGTACCAATTTACATTCCCACCAACAGTGTAGGAAAGTTTCCTTCTCTCCACATCATCTCCAGCATTTATAGTTTGTGGATTTTGGATGTGAGGTTATATCTTATTGTAGTTTTGATTTGCATTTCTCTAATCATTCAGCATTAGCGATGTTGAACATCTTTTCATATGCCTCTTGGCCATCTGTATGTCTTCCTTGGAAAAATGTCTATTTAGGTCTTCTGCCCATTTTTTGACTGGGTTGTTTGTTTTGGTGTTATTAAGCTGAATGAGCTATTTGTAAATTTTGGAGACTAATCCTTTGTCAGTCACATCATTTGCAAATATTTTCTCCCAATCTGTGGGTTGTCTTTTCATTTCATTTATGGTTTCCTTTGCTGTACAAAAGCTTTTGAGTTTAGTTAGGTCCCATTTGCTTATTTTTGTTTTTATTTCCATTACTCTGGTAAATGGGTCAGAAAAGATACTGCTGTGATTTATGTCAGAGAGTGTTCTGCCTTTGTTCTCCTCTAGGAGTTTTATAGTGTCTGGTCTCACATTTAGGTCTTTAATCCATTTTTAGTTTATTTTTGTGTATGGTCTTAAAGAATGATCTAAGTTCATTTTCTTACATGTAGCTGTCAAGTTTTCCCAGCACCATTTGTTGAAGAGACTGTCTTTCCACCATTGTATACTCTTGCCTCCGTTATCATAGATTAATTGACCAGAGGTGTGTGGGTTTATTTCTGGGCTTTCTATCCTGTTCCATTGATCTATATTTCTATTTTTGTGCCAATACCATACTGTTTTGATGACTATAGCTTTGTAGGATAGTCTGAAGTCAGGGAGCCTCATTCCTCCAGCTCTGTTTTTCTTTCTCAAGATTGCTTTGGCTATTCGGGGTCTTTTGTGTCTTCATACAAATTTTAATATTCTTTGTTTTAGTTCTGTGAAAAAATGCCATGGGTAATTTGATAGAGATGTCATTGAATCTGCAGATTGCCTTGGGTAGTATAGTCATTTTGACAGTATTTATTCTTCCAGTCCAAGAACATGGCATATCTTTCTATCTGTTTGTGTCTTCTTTGATTTCTTTCATCAGCGTCTTATAGTTTTCAGAGTACAGGTCTTTTGTCTCCTTAGGTAGTATCCAACGTATCTTTTTTGGAGTATACCACGTATCTTCTTTGGGAGAGCACAATTCAACCCATAATAATCCACTACTTTTTCTTACTAGATACATGAAGATTGTGCCTATAGAATTCAAAATCAACTCAAAAGTAGTTAAGTACAGTGGAACTGATGATGTAATGATTCATGACTACAATGAATGTTTGTTGTTTTAAGCCACTGAGCTTTGGGCTGGTTTGTTACACAGCAATAGATAACCGATAACATGATCGTGCAAAAGCTTGCACCAGAGATTTCTCAAAGTTTAGAGGAAAGGGATCAATGTTTCTGTGCTATTATGTATTACAAATAGGGAAATTTTACAAACAGCCTTATTGAGGTATACTTGAAAAACAAAGAATCGCACATATTTAATGTGTACAATTTTTTTTTTAAATAAATGTATTTATTTATTTTTGGCTGCATTGGGTCTTTGTTGTTGCACACAAGCTTTCTCTAGTTGTGGTGAGCCGGGGCTTCTCATTGTAGTGGCTTCTCTTGTTGCAGAGCACAGGCTCTAGGTGCACGGGCTTCAGTAGTTGTGGCATGTGGGCTCAGTAGTTGTGGCTTGCGGGCTCTAGAGTGCAATCTCAGTAGTTGTGGCACATGGGCTTAGTTGCTCTGCAGCATGTGGGATCTTCCGGGACCAGGGCTTGAACCTGTGTCCACTGCAATGGCAGGCAGATTCTTAACCATTGTGCTACCAGGGAAGCCCTAATGTGTACAGTTTGTTGAGATTGGACATAAGTGAACTGATACCATCACCACAGTTAAGGTAATAGAAATATCCAACACTTTCCCACAAAAACAAAAACAGACAAACAAATGGCATGTAATCAAACTTAAAAGCTTTTGCACATCAAAGGAAACCATAAACAAAATGAAAAGACAACCTACCGAATGGGAGAAAATATTTGCAAACAGTGTGACTGACAAGGGCTTAATTTTTAAACTATACAAACAGGTCATACAATTCAACAACAAAAAAACAACCCAATCAAAAAATGGGCAGAAGACCTAAATACACATTTCTCCAAAGAAGAAATACAAATGGCCAATAGGCACATGAAAAGATGCTCAACATCGCTAATCATTAGCGAAATGCAAATCAAAACTACAGTGAGGTACCACCTCACACTGGTCGGAATGGCCGTCATTAAAAAGTCTACAGATAACAAATGCTGATGAAGATGTGGAGAAAAGGGAACCCTCCTACACTGTTGGTGGGAATGTAAGTTGGTGCAGCCACTATAGAAAACAGTATGGAGGTTCTGCAGAAAACTAAAAATAAAATTACCATATGAGGGCTTCCCTGGTGGTGCAGTGGTTGAGAGTCCGCCTGCCGATGCAGGGCACACGGGTTCGTGCCCCGGTCTGGGAAGATCCCGCGTGCCGCTGAGCGGCTGGGCCCGTGAGCCATGGCGGCTGAGCCTGCGCGTCCGGAGCCTGTGCTCCGCAACGGGAGAGGCCACAACAGTGAGAGGCCTGCATACAGCAAAAAAAAAAAAAAAAAAAAAAAAAATTACCATATGATCCAGCAACACCACTCCTGGGCATATATCTAGACAAAACTCTAATTGAAAAAGATACATGCACCCCTGTAGTTCATAGGAGCACTATTCACAGTATCCAAGACATGGAAACAACCTAAATATCCATCGACAGAGGAATGGATAAAGAAGAGGTGGTTAGCAGGTGTAAGCTATTATATATAGAATGTATAAACAACAACGTCCTGCTGTATAGAACAGAGAACTATATTAAATATCCTATGATAAACCACAATGGAAAAGAATATTCAAAAAACAATGTCTATATATGTATAACTGAATCACTTTGCTGTACAGCAGAAATTAACACAACAATGTAGATCAACTATACTTCAATAAAAAAAACAAAAATAGAAACAAAAGGACAGAAGCAAACACGGGGATTTTCACAGGCTGAGTTCAGGAGCTCAGATGTTAGTGTTTCAATCTTGCTCCCTAGTCAATTTCTACTTTTTGTTATTTTTGAGAAATCTTGTCTTGAATATGGGAGGGGGGTCTGGTTAGGGATAGAGCTTTGGAGAAGAGAGGAGACTAGAATTAATGAAGGTGTGGCATGATATCTTTTGTTTTTGGTCCCTTGCTTGGGTTTGACCTGACAGAATGCAAGTTGCTCTATAAAACTTTGTAAGATTCTAGGTATATCTAGAATCTGCTTAGGACCCCAGCTGACACAGTGGGACCCTGAGTTCGTCCTGGAACCTTGAGAGAGTGGTCCAGGAGTATGAGGAGAATAGAGATATTGGCTTTCTTGAAGGGGGTACCACCACAGGGGCATGAGTGGTGAGCATCCTTCTAATGGCTTTGTGGGCGGAGCTGGATATTCACAGGTGTGAGCCAGTGCAGAAGGGAGGGCAGGGCAGTTGCCTTGGGCCACTTCAAAGACAGACTGAATTGTGGGCACCCATGAGACTTTTCTTTGGGGACTTCTCAGAGTGTGGTGCCAGGGCCAGCAGCATTAGCATCACCTGGGAACTTGTTAAGAATTTAAATGCTTAGGACTTTCTCCAAAGTCATGGGAGCATGTTCTAGTGTAGAGAGAGTGGGAGAATTAATGCATTGGGCAGAACCCTCAACCAATGGAGTAAGAAGTTGGCAAATAAATGCCCCAGACTCCTGTCATTTAGAAGGACAATTCCAAGGTAGACTTTTTATAGTTCCCGAGGGTCCCCTACAGAGATCCAGATCCCCACAGTGGTAACCAGGTAATAATACATCCTTTAACTTTTCCATCTCACCTTCCCAACTCCTTCTTGCTTTCCGGAAACAAGCTGAAAAAGCTATCTGCACACAAGTGCTTCTCTCAGGCTCTTTTTGGGGGATAATAATAATAATAAACCAATAATAATAATGATACCCACAAACACCTGTGTTGGTCTGTGAAAATACTCTGATTTGTGCTAAGTATATGGGTTCTAAAAAGTATTTTTAAGTTCCATGCTGCACTGAGGAGCTCTATGGGAGAGACATAGGATCTCTGTCACCTTGGTGAATGTCCATTGTTGCTTAGGAAGAAATAAACTCTCTACGAATATACCGGTACAGAGGAAAATAAATTCATTTATGGCTGCCAAGGGTAGTCTTTCAGATTGATTCTCTCATTGGTTTAGCTTCCTGTGGCTGGGGAATTAAACCCCCTGCTATGTGCAATTTTTACTTACTGAGAAATTTAGTCTCTTGGCAAGTTGTTCCTTGGTGTGTCTGGATAAGGATGAGAAAGGAAGTCTTCGGCAGCTTAGCACAAGTGTTTGGGAATTTGATTTTTGGTTACTGTGAATACTTAATTTTATGAGAGCTGGAGGAGGTCATGGAGAGGATGTGACCACTGGTCGACCTGTGAGCTGGACTCAGACAGCTGGAGGCTTTTCGCTTCCTCCTCTGTCTTTGTAATGGACGTCTGCCCGCTGTTCCCACACTAGGAGCCCTTTCAAGGGTGCAGCCTTGAGAGATTGATGTGCTATTGAGACCATCTGGACTGAAGACATGTCTGAACCCCATGAAGGCCTCCATATAAACTTTTAAGATTCTAGCATGGTGCAGATATCTACTTGTCTTGCAGCTGCTCAAGACAAGCCTCATATGTAAGTTCCATTTCTAGCTAAACCTGCCACGTACAAATCTGGAGTAGCCTGCATCTTTCTTCGGTCTCTCCTTGCTCTCCGTGTATGGAGGCCAGTTTCAGATCTCACCTGGGGAACTCCGAGTATTGTGAACCAACGATGAGCATATTTTTTTTCAGTGTATAATAAATTGATGGTTTAAATTATACTAAAGAAGAGGAAGTTTGGTTTTATGCCCAGCAATTTAGTTTCTCAAGGATATTGAATACTTTTGCTTTGATGTGGGGGAAAGCAGTTCAAAGGAAATGAATATCTTTTTCATAAAGTAAGGCTGTCAGCTAATAGCTGCAGCAGAGAAAGGTAAATAAAAGCATTGTCTCGTTTATGCTTTGACTGAAAGCGTAATATTTTTTTTTTGGTTTATACCTATGTATCTATAGATTTATCAGAGATGTCAGGACTTGAAAATGTTGGTTTTACCTGGGTTCCTGCTATGAAATACATCATGCATGAATTCTGACGTGCTTATGGTTTTTATATGCATCATTTATTTCTAGGAAGAAGTAATTGCAATATATCAGGTCAGATATGGTAAAGAAGGAGTTGTTTTGAAATCACATGATTAATGTTAACAATTCAGTTATTATAGGACTTTAATTCATGTGGGTTTTTTCTTGTTTGTTTTTTCTTTGTTTTACTCAGATATTAGCTGGTGCTCAGCCTTTTTTTTTTTTTTTTAATCATCTTAGTTTGGTTGCGCCGTGTGGCATGCAGGATCTTAGTTCCCCAACCAGGGTTCCAACCTGCACCCCCTGCAGTGGAAGCGCAGAGTGTTAAACACTGGACCACCAGGGAAGTCCCTATTGCTCAGTCTTTTGCTGGGTCTTCTGCTGTGGCAGCTGCCATCCACCAGCTGACTGGGGAAGAAGAAATTCTCAATGAAAATATAAAGGAATGTAGATATAAAGGATATAAATGGCAGGAAAATTTTTTCCTGCTATTCTTAGGGAAGTTATATAGTATCATGGAAAGAATGTGGTCTTTGAAATCCAACAGATTCTAGCTTAAACCTTAGCCCTTCATCATTAACTGTTTATAATCAAAGGACAATTATTTAACTTCCTATGCCTCAGTTTTCTTACCTATAAAAGAGATGCTATCCACCTAAGAAGATTGTTACAAAAGTTAGAGGTAGTATACATAAAGTGCCTAGGAGACTTACAACAAATGGTAAATATTATTACTGTTACTTTACTACATTGAAAGGAACTTTCAGAGAAAGATCACTTTGGTCAGAGCGAGTGATAAACCTTGTACTTGGTGGGCAGGTTTCCAGGCTGCGTGGAAATAGTGGTGTAAACAAAAATGACTCAGCTTGAAGCTCTTGACATGGGACTTTCCTCCAAATAGCCCCACTGACTTTATAGTATGGTATTCAAACCTGGATGATTTTTAGGATATTTAGAAGAACTGTTTCATGTCACCCCAAAGCAGTGAGTATGAATTTTTAAAAGTTGTTTAAGGTGATTCTGATAATGAGTCAGCTTTGGGAACCACTTCTTAATATTCAGATCCAGCTCTTGCAGACCAACTTTGGGCATTATTGGGTGAATAGCTACAAATTAGTCTTAAGACCTTTTATCTTTAAAAAAAAAAACTGTTATGCTTTTCTGCTCTGAACAAAATTAATGTAATATCATCTAAAATCCAGTCCATGTTCGAGTTGCCCAAATTGTCTCCAAAGTATCTTTTATGTTTGGTTTGTTTTAATCAATATCCAAACAAGGTCTACATATTGCATTTGGTTGATATGTCCGTTAACTCTTTCTTCTTTTTTTATATCACTGATTTGTTGGAGACACTGTGATTTATACTTTAGAGTGTTCCACCTTTTGGATTTGATGGATTGCTTCTCATGTTATTTAACTTGTTGCTCTATCCTTTGTTTACTATAAACTGGCCATTTGATATAGAGGCTTGATTAGATTCAGGTTCAATTTATTTTTTAGTTTGTTATATATTTTTTATGTGTTCAATTCACAGCAGTCATTATTCTTTTTGATGAAATTTGTCCCATCTTAGGTCAGTGGGAATTTCATCACATTGGCTCCAGTGTCCTTTGATGAAACACTAGTAGCTCTTGATAATGTTGTTGCTTTCTGGCTCAATAAGACGTCCCAGGTTCATCTTTCTGTATGTCTAGAATCAGTGATTCCTAGAAGGAGCCATGCTTTATTTCAGTGGGGAATGGTATTTAGAGACCACAATCTGAGTGCCAGGAGAGTTCATTACTCCTGCATTGTCATTGCATTTAGCAATTTCCGTAGATAGAGTTGGGAAATACATGTTTAAAAATAAAAGAAATCATCAGTGTGCATTGATATTTCCAATTCAAATTTAAGGTTACAGAATATTTACTTAATTTGTTTGATTTTATATTTGTATCTCTTTAGTCTTGGGCTGGAAATTTGAAGGCTTTCACCCTGACCTGTATAGCTGTGCTGGTCCTGAGTGTACCTGCTCTTATATCCTTTCTTCACCTATCCTCCGATTTGCCCTGTATTACAGGAGGCTGACGCCTACAGCCTGCATTTCCTTGGCTCCCCTGTCAGCTGGCTTCCGGTATATCTTTGTCAGTGGGGAACACTGATAGGAAGTTGGCAGATGGGAAGGGGAGAGGTTTCAAATTATTTCTCCCCTTCCATCTTTGCTTTGAAAATCATCTGTGGCAGTGGCCATGTCTCCTCTGAAGGCTCAACTCCCATGGGTACTGGCTTGCCAAGCTTTCAGCTTTCATTGGGTGACCCTGGCCCCTGGTTCTGGTTCTACCACCTCGCTCCCCCCTCTCTCTCTATGCTAGTGGCTTCCTCTTGGTGCTAAGCTCTGGGTTGTATCACGGTCCTCTGGGTTTTCACCTCTCCTGTCACCTGTGTAACGAATTCCGTATATTATAGTAGTGCTGCTTTAAATACTCAAGTGGCTTCTATTATATGGTTGGACTCTGATGCTTAATAATAATGTTGCTTAATCATTGAACATATTATTTTACCAACAAAGTCTTAGGAATTTTTGACTGCTTGGAGCTTGCAAACTGAATCCTGAGAGTCATTATTGTCATTATCACAAGTCATTTATTTACTTATTTACTTACTTACTTAATTTATTAACATCTTTATTGGAGTGTAATGGCTTTACATTGTTGTGTTAGTTGCTGCTGTATAACAAAGTGAATCAGCAATACATATACCTATATCCCCACATCCCCTCCCTCTTGCGTCTCCCTCCCACCCTTCCCATCCCACCCCTTTAGGTGGTTACAGAGCACTGAGCTGATCTCCCTGTGCTATGCGGCTGCTTCCCACTAGCTAGCTATTTTACATCTGGTAGTGTATATATGTCCATGCCACAATCTCACTTCGTCTCAGCTTACCCTTTCCCCTCCCGTGTCCTCAAGTCCATTCTCTACGTCTGCATCTTTATTCCTGTCCTGCCCCTACGTTCTTCAGAACCACTTTTTTTTAGGTTCCATATATATGTGTTAGCATACGGTATTTGTTTTTCTCTTTCTGACTTACTTCACTTTGTTTGACAGTCTCTAGGTCCACCCACCTCACTACAAATAACTCAATTTTGTTTCTTTCTATGGCTGAGTAATATTCCATTGTATATATGTGCCACATCTTCTTTATCCATTCATCTTTCAATGGACAATTAGGTTGTTTCCATGTCCTGGCTATTGTAAATAGAGCTTCAATGAATATTGTGGTACACGACTCTTTTTGAATTATGGTTTTCTCAGGGTATATGCCCAGCAGTGGGATTGCTGGGTCATATGCTAGTTCTACTTTTAGTTTTTTAAGGAACCTCCATATTGTTGTCCATAGTGGCTGTATCAATTTACATTTCCACCAACAATGCAAGAGGGTTTGCTTTTCTCTACACCCTCTCCAGCATTTATTGTTTGTAGATTTTTTTGTTGATGGCCATTCTGACTAGTGTGAGGTGATATCTCATTGTAGTTTTGGTTTGCATTTCTCTAATGATTAGTGATGTTGAACATCCTTTCATGTGTTTGTTGGCAACCTGTATATCTTCTTTGGAGAAATGTCTATTTAAGTCTTCTGCCCATTTTTGGATTGGGTTGTTTGTTTTTTTGATATTGAGCTGTATGAGCTGCTTGTAAATTTTGGAGATTAATCCTTTGTCAGGTGCTTCATTTGCAAATATTTTCTCCCATTCTGAGAGTTGTCTTTTCGTCTTCTTTATGGCTTCCTTTGCTGTGCAAGCACTTTGAAGTTTCATTAGGTCCCATTTGTTTATTTTTGTTTTTATTGCCCTTTCTCTGGGAGGTGGGTCAAAAAGGATCTTGCTGTGATTTATGTCATAGAGTGTTCTGCCTATGTTTTCCTCTAAGAGTTTTATAGTGTCTGGCCTTACATTTAGGTCTTTAATCCATTTTGAGTTTATTTTTGTGTATGGTGTTAGGGAGTGTTCTAATTTCATTCTTTTACATGTAGCTGTCCAGTCTTCCCAGCACCACTTATTGAAGAGGCTGTCTTTTCTCCATTGTATATTCTTGCCTCCTTTATCAAAGATAAGGTGAGCATATGTGCGTGGGTTTATCTCTGGGCTTTCTATCCTGTTCCATTGATCTATCTTTCTGTTTCTGTGCCAGTACCATACTGTCTTGATTACTGTAGCTTTGTAGTATAGTCTGAAGTCAGGGAACCTGATTCCTGCAGCTCTGTTTTTCTTTCTCAAGATTGCATTGGTTATTCGGGGTCTTTTGTGTTTCCATACAAATTGTGAAATTTTTTGTTCTAGTTCTGTGAAAAATGCCATTGGTAGTTTCATAGGGATTGCATTGAATCTGTACATTGCTTTGGGTAGTATAGTCATTTTCACAACATTGATTCTTCCAATCCAAGAACATGGTATATCTCTCCATCTGTTTGTATCATCTTTAATTTCCTTCATCAGTGTCTTATAGTTTTCTTCATACAGGTCTTTTGTCTCCTTAGGTAGGTTTATTCCTAGGTATTTTATTCTTTTTGTTGCAGTGGTAAATGGGAGTGTTTCCTTAATTTCTCTCTCAGATTTTTCATCATTAGTGTATAGGAATGCAAGAGATTTCTGGGCATTAATTTTGTGTTCTGCTGCTTTACCAAATTCATTGATTAGCTCTAGTAGTTTTAAGGTAGCATCTTTAGGATTCTCTGTATGTAGTATCATGTCATCTGCAAATAGTGACAGCTTTACTTCTTCCTTTCTGATTTGGCTTCCTTTTATTTCTTTTTCTTCTCTGATTGCTCTGGCTAAAACTTCCAAAACTATGTTGAATAAGAGTGGTGAGAGTGGGCAACCTTGTCTTGCTCCTGATCTTAGTGAAAATGGTTTCAAGTTTTCACCATTGAGAACGATGTTGGCTGTGGGTTTGTCCTATATGACCTTTATTATATTGAGGTAAGTTCCCTCTATGCCTACTTTTTGGAGAGTTTTTATCATAAATGGGTGTTGAATTTTGTCAAAAGCTTTTTCTGTATGTATTGGGATGTTCATATGGTTTTTCTCCTTCAGTTTGTTAATATGGTGTATCACACTTGATTGATTTGTATATATTGAAAAATTCTTGCATTGCTGGGATCAACTCCACTTGATCATGGTGTATGATCCTTTTAATGTCCTGTTGGATTCTGTTTGCTAGTATTTTGTTGAGGATTTTTGCATCTATATTCATCAGTGATATTGGCCTTTAGTTTTCATTTTTTTGTAACATCTTTGCCTGGTTTTGGTATCAGGGTTATGGTGGCCTCGTAGAATGAGTTTGGGAGTGTTCCTCTCTCTGCCGTATTTTGGAAGAGTTTGAGAATGATAGGTGTTAGCTCTTCTCTAAATGTTCGATAGAATTTTCCTGTGAAGCCATCTGGTCCTGGGCTTTTGTTTGTTAGAAGATTTTAAATCAGAGTTTCAATTTCACTACTTGTGATTGGTCTGTTCATATTTTCTATTTCTTCGTGGTTCAGTCTTGGAAGGTTGTGCTTTTCTAAGAATTTGTCCTTCTAGGTTGTCCATTTTATTGGCATATAGTTGCTTGTAGTAATCTCTCATGATCCTTTGTATTTCTGCCATGTCAGTTGTTACTTCTCTTGTTTCATGTCTAATTCTGTTGATTTGAGTCTTCACCCTTTTTTTCTTGATGAGTCTCGTTAATGGTTTATCAATTTTGTTTATCTTCTCAAAGAACCAGCTTTTAGTTTTATTGAACTTTGCTATTGTGTCCTTCATTTCTTTTTCATTTATTTCTGATCTGATTTTTGTGATTTCTTTCATTCTCCCAACTTTGAGGTTTTTTGTTCTTCTTTCTCTAATTGCTTTAGGTGTAAGGTTAGGTTGTTCATTTGAGATTTTTCTTGTTTCTTGAGGTAGGATTGTACTGCTGTAAACTTCCCTCTTATAACTGCTTTTGCTGCATCCCATAGGTTTGGGGTTGTCGTGTTTTCATTGCCATTTGTTTCTAGGTGATTTTTGAGTCCCTCTTTGATTTAATATTGTTTAGCCTCCTGTGTTTGTACTTTTTACAGTTTATTTCCTGTAATTGATATCTAGTCTCATAGCATTGTGGTTGGAAAAGATACTTGATATGATTTCAATTTTCTTAAATTTACCAAGGCTTGATTTGCGACCCAAGATATGATCTATCCTGGAGAATGTTCCATGAGCACTTGAGAAGAAAGTGTATTCTGTTGTTTTTGGATGGAATGTCCTATAAATATCAATTGAGTCCATCTTGTTTAATGTATCATTTAAAGCTTGTGTTTCCTTATTTATTTTCATTTTGGTTCATCTGTCCATTGGTGAAAGTGAGGTGTTAAAGTTCCCTACTATGATTGTGTTACTGTCGATTTCCCCTTTTATGGATGTTAGCATTTGCCTATGTATTGAGGTGCTCCTATGTTGGGTTCATAAATATTTACATTGTTATATCTTCTAATTGGATTGATCCCCTGATAATTATATAGTATCCTTCTTTGTCTCTTGTAATAGTCTTTATTTTAAAGTGTATTTTGTTTGTTATTAGAATTGCTACTCCAGCTTTCTTTTGATTTCCATTAGCATGGAATATCTTTTTCCATCCCCTCACTTTCAGTCTGTATGTTTCCCTAGGTCTGAAGGTAGTCTTTTGTAGACAGCATATATACGGGTCTTTTTTCTGGATCCATTCAGCCAGTGTATGTCTTTGGTTGGAGCATTTAATCCATTTACACTTGAGGTAATTATCAGTATGCACATTTCTGTTACCATTTTCTTAATTGTTTTGGGTTTGTTATTGTAGGTCTTTTCCTTCTTTTGTGTTTCCTGCCTTCAGAAGTTCCTTTAGCATTTGTTGTAAAGCTGGTTTGGTGGTGCTGAATTCTCTTAGCTTTTGCTTGTCTGTAAAGGTTTTAATTTCTCTGTGAAATCTGAATGAGATCCTTTCTGGGTAGAGTAATCTTGGCCCTTCATCACTTTAAATATGTCCTGCCACTCCCTTCTGACTTGCAGAGGTTCTGCTGAAAGATCAGCTGTTAACCTTATGGGGATTCCCTTGTATGCTATTTGTTGCTTTTCCTTTGCTGCTTTTAGTATTTTTTCTGTATATTTAATTTTTGATAGTTTAATTAATGTGTCTTGGTGTGTTTCTCCTTGGATTTATCCTTTATGGGGCTCTCTGTGCTTCTTGGACTTGACTGACGATTTCTTTTCCCATATTAGGGAAGTTTTCAACTATTATCTCTTCAAATGTTTTCTCAGCCCCTTTCTTTTTCTCTTCTTCTTCTGGGACCCCTATAATTCGAATGTTGGCGCGTTTAATGTTGTCCCAGAGGTCTCTGAGACTGTCCTCAATTCTTTTCATTCTTTTTTCTTTATTCTCCTCTGAGTAGTTATTTCCACTATTTTATCTTCCAGGTCATTTATCCGTTCTTCTCCCTCAGTTATTCTGCTATTGATCCCTTCTAGAGAATTTTTAATTTCATTTATTGTGTTTTTCATCATTGTTTGTTTGCTTTTTAGTTCTTCGAGGTCCTTGTTTGATGTTTCTTGTATTTTCTCCATTCTGTTTGCAAGATTTTAGATCATCTTTACTATCATTGCTCTGAATTCTTTTTCAGGTACAGTGCCTATTTCCTTTTCATTTGTTTGGTCTGGTGGGTTTTTACATTGCTCCTTCATCTGCTGTGTATTTCTCTGTGTTCTCATTTTTCTTAACTTACTGTTTTGGGGGTCTCCTTTTTGCAGGCTGCAGGTCTGTAGTTCCTTTTGTTTTTGCTGTCTTCCCCCAGTAGGTGAGGTTGGTTCAGTGGGTTTAGTAGTCTTCCTGGTGGAGGGGAGTGGTGCCTGTGTTCTGGTGGATGAGGCTGGATCTTGTCTTTCTGGTGGGCAGGACTGCTTCCGGTGGTATGTTTTGAGGTGTCTGTAAACTTATTATGATTTTAGGCAGCCTCTCTGCTAATGGGTGGGGTTGTGTTCCTGTCTTGCTAGTTGTTTGGCATGGGGTGTCCAGCACTTGAGCTTGCTGGTCGGTGAGTGGATCGGGGTCTTAGCGTTGAGATGGAGATCTCTGGGAGATTCTCGCTGATTGTTATTACATGGGGCCAGAAGGTCTCTGGTGGTCCAGTGTCCTGAACTCGGCTCTCCTACCTCAGAGGCTCAGGCCTGACACCCAGCTGGAGCACCAAGACCCTGTCAGCCACACAGCCAGGTATGTGGGTGGTTTCTTGCCTTTTGGGAAGTCTGAGGTCTTCTGCCAGCATTCAGTAGGTGTTCTGTAGGAGTTGTTCCACATGTAAATGTATTCTTGATGTATTTGTTGGGAGGAAGGTGATCTCCACGTCTTACTCCTCTGCCATCTTGAAGGTCCCACAATTCATTTATTAATGATCACACTGTGGGTATCATTTCATACATTTCTACTTTTCTTTTTTAATCATAACTGTTAGCCTTTGTCGAATTACTTCCCCTCTGGCTTCTGAATCTGCCATTCCCACAGCTATCACCCCACTTCGGGCCATTAGGAAAGCCTCCTTAAATTTTGCAGTAACTTCACAACTCTCTCCCCACCTCCAGTCCCTTCATTCTCCAGTGTATTTTAATATATCCTTCCAGGTTTAATTTTATAAAGCACGGCTCTGATAATGTCACACCATCACTAAGAAAGGAAATCTCCTGTGGCTGCCCCTCACCTACCAAATTAAGCACAAACTCTTTGTACTGGCCTTCAACATTTTCCACAAAACATCCCCAAACTTACCTCTGTGTTGAGACTCTCATCATACAAAGCATGCTTCAACCTGTTGATCCATTGGCATGGAAGATCCTTGGAAGTAAGAAAGTTACCTTTGACTTTGCCATGTGGGCTGTGCTCTTTGAAATGTCTTGTGGAGAGACCAAGTCAAATTAGGTGTAAAAGTAGTAAAGAACTTTGGGTGTTACTATCATAGGAAGTATTCCTTCTGCATTTATGAGATATACTTTTTCTATCTAATAAAAAACTTTCCCTCATTCACTACTTAATTAGTCTGAACTACTGAAAGGCAAGTTAAATATAGATTTTTTTTTCCCCTGTTTGTTATCAATTTTTAGTGTAACGATTCAGTGTCCAACTAACTTCCAGGGGTGACCAATGAATTTCTGAGTATTATTATGAATTCGTGCATCATTATATACTTACATTCATTTTAATTATTTTTCTTCTTGATGGATGCACGTTGTCCCATGCCAGGTAATGAATCCATTTCTTTTAGATTTTAGAACATAGAGATGACAACGAATAAGCCATTAAAGATAAAATGACATTCACCCTTTACAGGCTTATTTATTTTAGTCTGAGTTCTGGGTCCCTCTGGACTCATTTGAGAAACAAAATGGTAGTGATTAAAGAAACTTCTTGTTCTCAGTGAAGGTCATTATTGACACTTTATTGTTTCCGTAGGCTTCCTTGGTCTTACTTTGTTCTTTGTTGTAGGCTATGTTCATTCATTTATTCATGTTTGTTGACTCTTTTAATACTAGGTACTGGGGACATGATGCTGAATACGATGGACAGCACTACTGATTATTTTGTTGTTGTTTTCTTGGCTATGCCAAGTGGCTTGTGGGATTTTAATTCCCTGACGACCTGGGATTGAACCCAAGCCCTTGGCAGTGAGAGCATGGAGTCCTAACCACTGGACCACCAGGGAATTCCCCAGGGCTACTGTTCTTGTGAAGCTGAAATCCTACAGGAGATACAGACATTAAACAATAAATTACACAAATAATAACACAATTCCAATAGAAGTGGGTGCTGTGGAGGAGAAACTCAAGAGTGTTACAAGCAGCTGTGTCAGGGGGTTCTGACCTGTTGGAGGAAAGGGGCAGGGAAGGTTTCCCTGAGGAACTGCTGTTTGAGCAGAGATCTGAAGGATGAGCAAGGGTTTAGGTGAAGGGGGTAGATGAGCACAGAACATAGCAAGTGAGAAGGCCTTAAAAAGAGAAGAAACATAGACCCTTGAGGGCTGAAAGAAAGGCCACTGTGGCTGGAGTGTGGAGACCTAAAGGATGATTGAAACAGTTTGGAGATCATGTAGGGAGCAGGCCACACAAGGCCTTCTAGATCATGGTAACGATGGTACAGTTTTTTAAATAGAGGGCTATCATAATCAGATCTGCATTTGGCTGGAGAGTGGGAAATACATTAGGAGGACACAGGAGTGTCCACACAGGAGATGCCACCAGAGATCCAGGTGAGAAATGTCTGTCTTTATTTCAGAAAGTATTCCTTGTTTTAAAGTCTTCTTTGTCTAGTCATAGCTATTTTAGCTTTCAAATGATTAGTATGTCTATGGTATATATATATATATATATATATATATATATATATATATATTTTAATATTTTATTTACTTATTATTTATTTATTTATTTATGGCTGTGTTGGTCTTAGTTGCGGCACACGGGATCTTTGTTGAGGCATGTGGGATCTTTCGTTGTGGCACGTGGGCTCTTCCTTGCGGCGCGCGGGCTTCTCTCTAGTTGTGGTGTGCGGGTTTTCTCTTCTCTAGTTGTGGTGCACAGGCTCCAGAGCTCGTGGGCTCTGCAGTTTGCGGCATGCAGGCTCTCTCGTTGAGGTGTGTGAGCTCAGTAGTTGTGGCACACGGGCTTAGTTGCCCCAGAGCATGGGGGATCTTAATTCCCCAATCAGGGATCGAACCTGTGTCCCCTGTATGGGAAGGCAAATTCTTTACCACTGGACCACCAGGGAAGTCCCTGGTATATATTTTATCTTCTTACTTCGAACTTCTCTGTGCTTTTATATTAAAGTGAATTTCTTTTTTTTTCAGCTTTATCGATGTATAATTGACAAATAAAATGATAATATATTTAAAACAAACAAGGTTCTTAGTATTTAGCAACAGAGTCAAGGGGAAACTTGTACAGATTTCTGGAGCTTTTTCTCTGCTTAGCTTTCTCTTCTCTGGTTCTTTGACCTACAAATTACTGTCACTTCAGTTTCTTTGAACTCTGTTTTCTCAACTCAGTGGGATCACCTTGTTTGGTTTGAGATGTCCCTCCCTGCTCCACAGTCCAGAAGGTGCCTCTGGCAGAAAGCCAGGGCAGTCAGAGGGCTCACATCATTTGTTTCCCTTTCTCAGAGATAGCAGTCCTGAACTGCTTCTTGTCTAAAGTAGTTATTTCATATATTTTGTCCAGTTTTCTAGTTGTTTACAGTGTGTGTGTGGGTACATCTAGTCCCAGTTATTTATTTATTTTTTTCGGTTTAAATGATCTGTGATTAGAACACAAAATAAAACACGTGTAAAATAGAGATTCGACCAACATGGTAGAATAATAATTTTGATGTAATTGAATCCTATTTTTCATTTCTTGCTACAGAAATTTTTTAACTACATCTGAGAATTTTCTAGAAATTTGTGAAATGCCTCTTTCCTTTTTTATTTTTTAACAACTTTATTGGAGTATAATTGCTTTACAATGGTGTGTTAGTTTCTGCTTTATAACAAAGTGGATCATTTATACATATACATATATTCCCATATCTCTTCCCTCTTGTGTCTCCCTCCCTCCCACCCTCCCTATCCTACCCCTCTAGGTGGTCACAAAGCACTGAGCTGATCTCCCTATGCTATGCGGCTGCTTCCCACTAGCTATCTATTTCACATTTGGTAGTGTATATATGTCCATGCCACTCTCTCACTTTGTCACAGCATACCCTTCCCCCTCCCCATATCCTCAAGTCCATTCTCTAGTAAGTCTGTGTCTTTATTCCCGTCTTACCCCTAGGTTATTCATGACCATTTTTTTTTCTTAGATTCCATATATATGTGTTAGCACATGGTATTTGTTGGGACCTAATGAAACTTAAAAGCTTTTGCACAGCAAAG
Organism: Monodon monoceros; assembly: GCF_005190385.1. Classification (NCBI taxonomy): domain Eukaryota; kingdom Metazoa; phylum Chordata; class Mammalia; order Artiodactyla; family Monodontidae; genus Monodon; species Monodon monoceros. The sequence continues at coordinate 80,626,543 of NW_021703776.1, read as the reverse complement.
GAAGCCATAAACAAGACCAAAAGACAACCCTCATAATGGGAGAAAATATTTGCAAATGAAGCAACTGACAAAGAATTAATCTCCAAAATTTACAAGGAGCTCATGCAGCTCAATAACAAAAAAACAAACAACCCAATCCAAAAATGGGCAGAAGACCTAAATAGACATTTCTCCAAAGAAGATATACAGATTGCCAACAAACACATGAAAGAATAGTCCCAGTTATTTTATCATGGCTAGAAGCTCGAGTCTGTGCATTCAGTTTTGATCATGTTGAACTTAAGGTAAGTTTGAAATTTCTAAGTGGAAGTCCATTATCCAGTTGGTGTTAGGTTTGCAATTTAGAGAAGAAATCTGGGTTGAAGAGAAAAATTTGGGAATTGTAGTAGTATGGATGGTGATCAGAGCCATAAGCATAATTGGATGTTATCACTTGTGAGAATGAAAGTATGTGAAGAAAACTGGGCTTTGGGTCAGGCCTCAAGGAACTTCACTTTCAAGTCCCAGGCAGAGAAAGATGAATTAGAGGGATGACAGAGAAGGAACTTCTAGAGAGGTAGGAGAAAACCAGGAGAGCCTGTTGCAGAAGCCAGGGAAGGTATTGTTAAGATTTTCATGATAATGATTGTCAAGATTTTAATGATGCTGGTTCAGGTGAAAGGAGGACTGAGAATTGGCCATTGGATTTTGTGACATGAAAAGTTTGAGTGGCCTTGCCCAGAGCAGTTTCAGGAGAGCACTGGACAGAAACCAGGTTTAATGATGAGGAGAGAGTGGGAGGTAAGACAGTAGAGAGGTTAAGTTTAGACCATTTTTAAAAGTTGAGTTGTAAATGGAAGCCAAGAATTAGCTTGAGAGCTGTAACTGGATGAGAATATCAGAAATGGTTTCATTTCTTTTCTTTTTTTAAAAAAAGTTTTCATTTTAAATAGGGGAGCATTGAGTGTACAGAAATGCTGGTGGGAAGGACCTGGCTGAGAGTATAAGGTTAATGATTAGAGAGAGAGGCAATAATCTATAGTATCAGGAGCAGAAAGGCTGCTGCATGTTCAATTCATGAGTTGAGACTTGACATTACATAGAAAAAGTGATATATCTTCTCGCAACAGAAGGAAAGGAGAGAAAATGGGTGCACAGGAAGTCAGGTTTGTTGATTTGGTGGTGGGAAATTGAGAGCTATCTTTAACTGATGGCTTCTACTTCTTATGGAGAATGTTTGAAAAATATGTGTCCCATATTGACATAGATCTGAAGAACTTTTGAAGAGAATCTGGTAATGTTTAACCAGAAACAATGGACAGACTAATGCAGTTAAGTCGGTGTAGGCCCAGACATTTTAATTACAACATCTGCCTGATGATTAGTCATGAAGGGACTCAGTGACCCAGAAGACTAGAATGGATGGAATGAGACTGTTACTGAATTCAGGTTTAGCTGCTCATTGCTCAAGAATCCAATACTGAGAGACAAGTGTTGGGTGAAAGGAAAGATAGCTTTATTGAGGAAGCTGGCAATCCTGGGGAGAAGGTGGACTCATGTCCCAAAGAACCAACTCCCCACTGCTGCTCAGTGGGCAAGAGCTTTTAAAGGGGAGTTTCAGGGGTGCACAGGTGGGTTGGGGGGTCCTATGTGCAGAACAGCACAGTTAGCTCTGACAATCATCTTGAAACTGGTCACGTGTTGGTCTGATCAGCGTCATCTTGATTGTTTTAAGTACAGTTAATCTTCAACTTCAGGGTTGGTTTGCTCCCTTTTCCTTGAGGTGGGTTCTTGGAATTGTGCAAGATGGAGCAGCTTATGTCATGGCTACAGTCTGGTCATCACGTAGTTAACTTCTTCCACCTGGTGGGGGTTTCGGTGTCTACAAGACAGCTCAAAGGATACGGCTCAGAATATTATCTGTGGCCCTTGAGGAGGAACCAAAGGTCCTTGACTCTGTTTAATGGTTAAACTATTGTTATTTTGTCTTGCTTTACTATTTTCCTTTGTTTCTGTATTTTCTTACTTCTCTGATTAAATTTATTCTTTGGAACTTGGGGGTTGGGGAGGGGAGGTCTGTCCCAGGAAGGCCCCATAGGGTCTTGCTCAGTTACAAGACCAAGTCAACCCTGAACCAAGTCTCCACCAGTCCAGAAAGATGCCTGCCAGATCATTAGGTCAATGGTAGCCCCTGAGCAAGGAAGGAGAGAAAACAATGGCTTCTTTGCCTGTTCCATCCTCTGCTAGAGGCTCCCATTTCTCTCCTCTTTCCAGCTTTCTTTCCCTATTTCTGACATTCAGTTCTCAAGCCTCACTGCTGTGTCTATCCATCCTCTTCTCCTCAATCTCTAGCTTTATTTTTCTAATTCTGGTTTCTCATCCAATCCTTAACATTCTTCTCACTCTTCTTGATCCCTCTCCTGAAAATAGTGTCTTCATTACTTATTGAAAACTTTTCCCCCCATATTTCAGCATTTTCCACATCCTTCTCTTCTTGTGTGTTTGTCTTCTTGCTTTCTTTTTTGTAGCCACCTTGAGTCCCACTTGTTCTCCCACTCTGTATTTGTTTACAAAAGAAAAGTCTACGTTTTCAGTATGCAGTTTCAATTTGAGATTGATTATATTCTTAAAAGCCATCTGAGCTGTTTTAAATTTTCTCAAATTTTATTCCTTAGAATGGAAAAAAAAAGGGCGTCTAAAGAGCAGTATGTAAATCTCATCAAGTTTGAGGTTGAAATAGTATTTTTTTTAAAGACAGAAGTGCCTGAAATGTTTTTGTTTTGTTTTTCGCTTCTTTTTTAGAAAGCGGGGCAAGTGATATTTACATATAGTCTGGCAAACCATTATGAAAACATTTACACATTTAGATTACTTAGAAAATGAGAAAGAATTGGAAGAACAGTGAACGTCTTCATATCTCTAAATTATGGTCTATGAAAAAGGATGTAGCTCTTCATAAAAAGAGAAAAGTGTATTTTCACTTAAGCACCAAAAATGTGGGAAGATTTTGAGAAGTACTTTTATCAGGTAGGCTGCAGATGTTAAAAGTTAGGAATCTGAGTTGTCTTACTGTGACTAGTAGGCAGTTAATCCACAGCATACATGGATCATCTACCATGTACAAAGTACTTTCCTAGCATCTGTGAAAGAATACCAGTGTAAACCCGAGCCTAAGCTCTCAAGCCAACCCTCTGATAGGGAGTAGGCATTAGGAATAAATTTGATCTTCAAAACTCAAGTGCAAGAAACTTTTTTCTTCTGTATCAGATAACTCTGGTACTGAGCCACATTGACTAGGATGTTAAGAAATTCAATCACTGTCATATTTTGGGCCTGTACTTCAGTGTCCAGTGCTGTGGAGGTGTTTGCTGTAGAGACGCTCACTGTAGTCCCCATGGGCTATTTAAAGGTGGTGACTCCATTCCTCCCATGGCAAGAATAGGAAAGGGGCTTCTTTGATGAGGTTTCTGGGTTCCTGGGCACTGGGAGGGAGCAAAATGGAGATCTCTATCATTCTGAGTCCCAGATGAAGCACCTCTCTCTCTCTCCATTTCCATTTCCTCCTCTTCAAACCTTGCGTGATCCTCTTTCTCTAGATAATTCAGCTGTACAGTCTCTGTAAATGAAGGCTTCTGAAAGCAAGGCGTGTTTATTCTCTAGGGCATACAGGCTTGATTGCTCTTGGGGAGGGCACAAAAGGGAAAAAAGGGAAAAACATTTTTTCATGGGTCTTCTGAAACAACAATAATTAGATTTAAAAAGTCTTAATAAATTATCATGCTGCATATGAATACTATGGGAAACATTGATAACAAGGTACATTGCATCGTATATTTGACATTCAATCATGAAGCCTTTGTCAAATTTTTATTTTTCCAAAACTCATTACTTATTTGCAAATAAGTAAGAAACATATTTAAAAACCTCTTACTGACTCAATACAGCCATGATGTATTCACTGGTCTATAGATTTGCCAGGACACTAAAAATAAACTTTATGCCAAAATTTGATGCAAGAATTGAAACATAATACTCTTAAATATAATTTTTGAGTAGTTGGATATTTTTGAAAAGAAATGTCTACCTATAAGGAGATGTTGTTCGCCTTAGGGGAAGGGAACATCGGTTCAAGGTGCCATCTTCTTCATCAAGAAGAAGAAGAATGAACCTACTGAAGAATGAACATTTAAAAATGGACTTGACGTAGTGGAGGGCAGAGGTGCTTAAGAGATGAGTCAAGAGTCAGACTGCCTAGATTTGAACTCTGCCATTCACAAATTATTCTGCCATTCACAAATTATTCAGCCTCAGAAAAGTTACTTAACTTCTTCAGATCTCAGTTTTCTCATCTGTAAAATGGGGACAGAGCATGTAGCACAGTTCTTGGCCAATACAACATGTTAAATAAATGTTGGCAAAACCAACCAAACACATGAACACACATACATGGGCACACATAGTGTTTCATGAGTTAGGTGTGCAGATGGGATCTGACACATAAAGGAGGTTTGTCAAGGGCAGTAAGCTGGCCTTCTCAAAAAAAGATTGTGGATGGGGCAAAGATGGGCAGAAAGGCTAATCAGTCCACTTTGGGGAAACTTAATGTGATGCCCTTTGGATACTAAGATGATGAGATGATGTTTGTCAGAGGAACATGGGCTTGGCACATTCTCAAGTGTGGAGTGGAATAATGGAATCTGAGTCATTTACATTATTTCATCTACTTTTCCTCTTATCCAATGATGGCCATTTATGAAGTTGGCTATTTGTTTTTTGGATAAGGAGTGGTTTTTCTTTTTCCTGTGAAAATGGAGTTCTAAGTAAGACCTTTAATCTCATCTGTACCCTTTTGTAACATACGGAATTCACCAGCTTAGACAACATCAAGGAAATGAAAATTTCCAGTGGTATTTAGTGTTCAGAATCAGTACCTGGAGGATGCCAGCTGGTGGATAAATAGTCAGTTGGAGACCAGGATATCAATCAAGGTGGATAATCACTGAAAGTCCAAGAAATCGTCAACTGAGAAACTTATTTGCACAGACAAACGTCCCTATCAAATTCTGCCTTATTTCTGGGATTCAAATCGTGTATTATTGAGTGGCAAAATGCCAGTCTAAATGGAATATTTGCTAGATTAAGTTTTATTGACTTCGATTCGTTAGTTATAATTGCTAACTTTTTATTCTTTAGTGTTTGAGTGCTGACATGCTTGGGGGGAAAGTTGAAACACAGTGGTGATTGCACAGCAAGGAAATCAGCAGAAGAGGAAAATTAAATGCTAGGTGATGGTTTGAAGTCAGCAGTGAAGGGAATGAGTTGGGGGAAGAGTTAAATTTTTAAGTGATTTAGCAAATGATGCTAAGAAAGTGCCATGCCATCATTTGGTTTTTCTAATACAACAAATCATAATTGATCATTTTTTTGTACTCATGTAAGAAAACCTCGTTACAGAAAATCTTCGCTGTCCTAAGCAACTCATTGCAAAATTCTCCTTCCCTTTTGTTTGGAAGAATACTTAGAGATAGATTTCACTTTGAAATCCCAAGCTGCTTGAAAACTTTGTTGAGAAGGTATCAGAGAAGTATCATTCACTCTGAAATGCAGTGGAATCCCGGCAGTAGTGGTTAGAAATAGTGAAATCAGGGAGTGACATTCTCCAGGTCTCTCTGGGTTGCTGGGTCACTGAGCACAGTCTTTAGAGGTGGAGAGATCCGTTTATTTCTCTTTCCTCCTCCTGAGAAGTGCCAAAAATGTGTATCATCTTGAAAGCAAAAAAAAAAAAAAAAAAAGCTAGATTATTCTCCTGGGTCAGTTCTAACCTGCTTCTCATGTCTTTTGAAATACTATCCCAAAGCTTTCACTGTCTGCGTAAAAATGAAGACAGAGTTTCTTTTTAGTTTTCAATCACCTTGTTTTTAAACTTTTTAAAGGAAACAAATATTTGAGCTTATAAGTAATATTAAGTATACATTTATTTTTTCCTGGGTTCTTGTGGTAAAGTTGTTTCTCTTCTATGGGCTTAGTTTCTGCTGGATTCATTCATTCTTTCATCGTCCACCTATCCATTTATTTGTTCATTCATTCCGGACCCCTACAAACCTCAGGATCTATGAGAACATGATGCAGTTACCTGCTGATAATTACAGTGTTATTTTCTTAAATAGTTCCGGTATGAGAATCCCAGTTAGGCATACGCTAGTTAAAAGTAGTGTGTGTAAAAAGCAGGGGAGCAGTGGTCTTTGCTTTAATATTATTCCGCCTTTAGCAAGTTTCTAAAATTAAGTACCTGTCAGTCGACTGCCCCTCCTACTCACTTGTACACATTGGGTGGTTTACACATTTGAAGGAAGTCCGAAGTGAGAGGCAATCTGTGGCTGGTATTCCATTTCCTGTTCGCCCTCATTTTTCGTGTGTCAGCTTAATGCCATTCCTCAGGGAAGCCTGCCCAATGCCCACCCCCGCCCCCCAGATGAGTTACTCTTCGCAACCTGTGCTCCTTTTTCACAGCAGTCATCACAAGTGCTGTTAAGTGTTTATTTGGGTGATTGTTTACTTAATGCCTATCTTTTCCATCTGACCATATGCTCTGTGAGGGTGGGGGGAACCATGTGTTGTCTGTGGCCCAATTCCCAGAGCCTGTCATGGTGTCTGGCACATAGTGTGAGCTAATTTGTTGAATGGACTAATCAAAAAGCAACCATTAAAAAGACATTAAATTTAATTTAACCACTAATCAGAAAAAGTGTGCATATTGAATTAACCTTTTTCATCTGTGTGTAATACTGCATATGTACTGGTTATCATTTCCTAGAAATTACAGCATACTGAAACGTGTGGAAATTAGAAAAAAAAATACGGTGTTCACTTTTTTTTTATAAGGGAAAATTGAAGATCAGGAGAAACCATAAACTAGAGGAACTATAGAACTAGTTGGAATATTAAAGTCCCTTCCTTAAAAATTGTAAAAAAAAATAAAGGTTTTAAATTCAACTTGCTATTAGAACTTTTGAAGGCATATATGCAGGGTAGTTAGGCTTAAAAACTCCCACATTGCTAGTGATTTGATAGATTATAACAACTCTTTCCCCTAGGGGCTGCTGTGCTTTCTCATTGTAAAATGTAATTAGCAGATGTAAAGAAAGGTTTATTAATCTGATAGGATATAACTATGGCTGTTTATATGTAAATTCTTTCACATTCACGGATTGCTTGTCTTTCATTTTAAATAAACAGGTTAGAAGTCAAATGTCATTAGTAATTTGATTAAAGTCATTACAAGTCTTTTTTTTTTTCTTAACAGGTCACTACTTATTTTATTTATCAAAAGATAACGCTAACTTAATTGGCCTAGTTTTAGGGTTGGAATTTCCAATAGCCAAACCAAAATGTCTTAGTGTAGATGTTCTGCCAAAAGTATTTGAAAGCATCAAGTTATAAAAAGAAAAAAAAGCAAAATAACATAGAAGCCTGGATATCTGCACCACCATCCGTCGGTTTATTTAAAATGTCTAATGATCAATGATGAATGAGGCTGGGGATGGGTAGCTTTTGCTCGCCCCTCCCGTTTACCTTCTCTCTTGCGCCGTCCGTTCACTCTCCTGGGAGGCAACTCTGTCCAGACAATGTCAATAGGTTCTTTGGCCCCTTGGTTTCCAGTGGATTTGGTCAAGGGGAGAGCCAGCAGGAGGTCAGGGAGGGCAGAGTTTGGGATATAATTTCCTGGATCCCACCCTGTAGTGTCGCCAGGGGGTGGCTGTGTCCCTCCCTCTGGCGGGGGTGGGTGGTCACTGCTTCTCTCAAATGGTTTCTGTCCGTGACTCCTTCTGGTTCCTGTAACTGCTCCTTCCTCTGGTTCTTAGGGCACAGGGGTGGCAACTGAACCCTTTTGACTCTACTTGACTATGGCTTTCCACTGTCACTCCCTCTATACTGCCCCTGCCTTGAAAATAGACCCCTTATTAACTCCCCTGAGTTACCTGAATTCAAGAGTGCCCTTGGGGCTTCCCTGGTGGCGCAGTGGTTGGGAGTCCGCCTGCCGATGCAGGGGACAGGGGTTCGTGCCCCGGTCCGGGAGGATCCCACATGCCGTGGAGCAGCTGGGCCTGTGGGCCATGGCTACGGAGCCTGTGCTCCACAAAGGGAGAGGCCACAACAGTGAGAGGCCCGCATACCGCAAAAAAAAAAAAAAAAAAAAAAAAAAAAGAGTGCCCTTGAATTCAGGTAACTCAGGGGAGTTTTCTTCGCTTCCCAGACTCATACAATACCCTTGAACAAGTGGTGATAAATGCACCCTTTTAAAACTCAGTAGAATACATCCAAGTGGATCATGTGAAACCAAGAGATGACATTGTAGTGTAACATATATGTCTACTTTCAGGCATACACACATATGTACAAAACTGCATTATTCATCTTTTGAAGAAAGTGTGCCTCCTATGACTTCGTGTTCTTCATATTTGCCTCTGAAATTTCAGATTCACCATCAGCAGCAAACCATCTTTGAATTATTTATCTACTAGTGAGAATGGATTGACCTTGTCTCATCCTTCTCTGGTTGGCTCTGTTATGGGTGCTGTGCATTTGTGAGAAGGAAGTTTCTGGTGAGAGGTAAGGCCTGTATCCTGGCTCATAATAGAATTACACTTATGACCTTAAATGTTCTAACCATCGCTCTATACTTAGTTGTGTTAACTGACCACAGGCCCTTTCACTGCGCGTGTATAATTAGATGTTGCTTTCTCTGGATGAGCTGATGTTGCGGAGAAGGATAACGTTACAGTACAATGAAATCATTCTCTCTCTCCGTGGCCACCACAATTTCCCGTTTCAATAGACCACCTCTCCTTTTCTTTTGCTAAACCCCACAGTGCATCAAAACACAAAAACTTGGGTCCTTCTCTGAATCAACGGTGGGAATTCAACTGAGAAGAGAGTCAGGGACTAATTTCACATTTGGCATTAACTTGTACAAACAGGAAATTTACTGTCTGTCCACTGTGTGGATTTCTTTGAGCAGGTCCTGGTTTGGGAGGGGAATAGTACTTCAGAAACAAATTCAGGATAGTCGTCACTCTTATTATTACTTCACACTTTGGCCCCACGTTCCTTTCTCCTTTTCCCTCTCCTCATTCCATTTTCATGAATCTGAGAGGAGCATGAAAGCTCAGGGTAGTGTGAGGAGGGGAAGGTCAGTGCTGAACATTGGCTTCTAGCCCCAACTCCTCATTTTTATCCAATTTCTAATTAAATACTCACGTTTTGCCGCAAGCAACTAGTAGTTTTAATACCAGAGAGCAGTCAAATTTGAAAAGACAAAGTTAATGGCTGTAATCATTATGCTTTTCTGGACCTGGTTCTGCAGTGAAAACAAATCCATCCCAAGACCAGGTGGCAGGAAGCTATCATAGCGATGGCTGCTGTTGCTAAGGCTAGCATCACTGAAGAAGTGCTCAGACAAGCACTACCCCCTGAGGAAGAGCATGGCTTCAAGCTGATCTTTCACTGGAGAAAACCAAGGATGCTGTTGAAAGGCACCAAGAACCCAACCCGCCAACCTCTTCTACCATTAAGGTCGACAATCAATGGATGAGGTTTTTGTAGAGATGAAAAAGCACAAAAACCTTTTTAGTAGGAATTGATGGTGAAGATGTGTGTGACTCAGGTCTTAAATTGTCTTCTGTCTGCAAATCTGTCCTCAGATGTATGTGAGTTTCTTGCAGGAAGGCTTACATTTCCTATGATCCTCAGGGGCTTCCTCTGAGCTGTGCTTTAGGGCTCATTGCCTGTCAGGGGTGTCTTGGCTTCCTATGGGATCCTTGGCAAACCAGAAACTGGGGAAAATGGACATGGGATTCATGTCATTTTAAGCAGATGTGGAAAGTTTCAAACTTAACATAGTATTTTAATGTGCAAACAGTAGGGAACTTTAAAGAGGCACCTGGGGTGGAATTGTAATCTTCTTGGGCCATGAAAGAGTATTTAGGGTGGTAAAAGTCTCTCGGCCCCTTTGCATCTCAGTAACATCCCATCTCACCCTGTCAGTCATGTGGAGTTAGATTCAGTGACTTCAACAGGGAGAGACACAGTCTACCTGAGGAAGCTGTAAGCGCTCTCAGCTCTGTCTAGAAAGTGTATGAAGCAATGGGCATGAGGCTCGGGGAAGAAATAGGGCTTGGCTGGGCCAGGGAACAGAACGGAAGCCAGTCCACTCAGTCAGGTTAGCAAGGGGAAAAGAGGTCAGATGCTGAATTGCAGGGTCCTGTGGAAAGAGTTTTAGGCTTTATTTTAAGATTACTGGGGAAATGACTGAAGGGCTTTCAGCAAGATTTTGATATTACCTGATTATTATTATTTTGTTTAAGATCAGTTTGGTTGCTGGTGTAGAATGGATTTGAGAGGGACAGGAATGGAAGCTGGAAGACCATCAGGTGGTTTCAGGAATCCAGATACCACAGTGGGTTGGACTAGGTCAGGGCATGCTGTTTTGTTCTACCATCCCTACGGCATGGCCTGAGATGACTAACTTAATGTTAGCTTATGTCTAAGTTCTGGCCAGTAGGAAAGGGGGGGGGGCATGAGAAAGGCCTGCTGTCTCCCTTTAAGGACATGTTTTCAGAAGTTACACTCACCGCTATACTAATGATCATAGCTGCAAAGAAGGCTGGGAAATGTAGTTTTCTTCTAAGTGGCCAAGTCCTAGGTAAAAGTCTGGGGTTCTATCTGGAAGAAGTAGAAAACAGACACTGGAGGACAATAATACTATTTAAACAATAAATTTAAACAATACTATTTAAACAAATATTTTTTGTTTAAATGTAATATAATATATATTATATTATATAATAGTATTAAATATAATACTATTTAAACAAATTTTTATTTGTTTAAAATTGTTTTATTTGTTGTATTTAAACAAATACAACAATTTAAACAATACTATTTAAAAAGAAAAAAATATATATGTATGTTTGTTTTTATCTTTAACAAAATAGCTAAGAAACTGTACATGAATTTCTTTTGAAATAGAACTAAGTTGAGATCTAAGTTAAACTTTTGGAATATATTAGAGTATGTCAGTCCAAGATTCACAGAATACGTAACTAATGTAGATCAAGTAATTAGTTTTATTAAGAGCTGGGCAAACACCAGATAACTTCCCAGACACATGGCTGGATTGGAAAGGATCCAGCGTGGACTTGAGACCGAAATGGGGCCTCCTACTCCTACATCACATCTCAAGCTTGGGACCCGCTTCTGCCTGCACAGAAGACTTGACGTCTCTTATTCAACCAGTGGCATGGACTTCATGCTCTCTCACACACCTGTTGTCAGTAGAATATGGAAAGCGGTGGGCTTCTGCCCCAAGAAAGGAGACCCTACCTGTTCTTCTTACCACACAGGGAAAAGAGACAAGCCTGAGCTGTGTGTGGGCAGGTCAGAGAATGAAGGCAGAGCATTATCCACTCTTGCCCAGTAAGCACAGAACTCTGACCTCTTGTTCAGTTTTCCCTCCCCTTCGGGAGAATACATAAGAGGAGGAGGTCTGGGTAGGAAACATGCATTCTGGAACTCCCCAAGAGGGATGAGGTTGAGGGTAGGAATCTCTTCTTTTATAGGCTGAAGTGAAAATATAGTGGGAGAAGGAGCAGGTTTTTTTTCTAACCAAAACAATTATCAGAAAATGGAAGCTCAAGCAACTTTTAAAGCAGGGTATGGTGATGGGTATCTTGAGTCGTGCAGTTGATTGCCGCAGATATGCTTTATTTGGGTAATGGAAACTGGCCGTATTTTAAGCACACATCATATTCTTATGAAACCTCAGCACAGGGAAAAGAAGAAATGGGAAAAAAAGGCAAAATGACAGGTGTTTCCAAATGGTGCAATTTGATGCCTTAAAGCGCTGAACCAAGAAAGGGAAGGAAAACATCCTGTAAGTACAAGTGATGGAGGAGGCTTGGGAGGGAAAGTGGATGGAGAAGAGCTAGGAGGTTAGGGCAGGGCTGAGGGTGGGGAGGCAGGGCAGCGATGTCCCTTCTACAGAGACCTGGAAGAGTGGGTGGACTGGTAGGGTTCCGGCACACTCACGGGATAATAGAAGAGAGGTGAATAAAAGGACCATTTATAAGGCGTGGGCACAGTTAAAGTCCCAAACCTGAGATGGGGAGAACTCGGGAACTAGCAACCGTGGGAGAAGACCTGAAGGACCACGGGCAGTGACTCATCATGGGAACCTGGTGAGGGCCTCAGCCGCGGATGAGGACTCAGGTAGAGAAACACGGAGTGAGGGCTGTGGCGGGGGAAGGAGATGGGGACTTCACTACTCCCTTCTGTCTTCCCCTGCCATCACATCTTCTGTAGGTGCCTCCCACGGGCCAAATTCAACTGAAAGCCTGAAGTGAGGGAGCCCAGGTGAGACAGTCACAAAGCAACCTCCTAGGACATACAGCAAGATGGAGAAGATCGAGAGGCACAAATGGAGAAGAGCCCACATGACATTTTGGTGGAATGTAGGGTAGGGGGCCATGGGGAAGAGGCTGTATCAAAATTCCTGCCGCAGTTTGAGTAACTAATTGCCTCCAGACATTCATTGAGCACTTGCTCTATTAGGTGCTGGTGACTTCGTCCCTGAGGGGCTCCTAAGCCAGCGCACAATTGTGGTTATAATGGCAGATGATGGAGGCTGCGGGACAAGGGGCAACAAAAGACAGCTCCGCCTGAGAGTGTTAGTGACAGCTTCCCAGGGAGGAGGGGGTGGACGGATGGGTGGACGGATGGATGGACGGATGGATGGATTGAAGTACAGTTTATTTACAATGTTGTGTTAGTTTCAGGTGTACAGCAAAGTGATTTAGTTATACATATAGGTATCTATTCTTTTTCAGGTTCTTTTCCCTTATAGGTTATTACAAGATATACAGTGTATAGTTCCCTGTGCTATACAGTAGGTCCTTGTTGGTTATCTGTTGTATATACAGTAGTGTGTATGTGTTAATCCCAAACTTTTGAGCTGGATATTGCATTTGTGCAGATCACCAGGTGGAGGAGAGGGGTCTCTCTACACAGAGAACAGCGTGGGCAGGGATGCAAGGTGCCATCAGGGTATGACAGCAAAGGCTTGAAGTTGGGAAGGAGGATGGGACAGAATCCGACACCAGGGCTTCAGGAGCCAGACTGAAGTGTTGGGATATTATCCTTTGAATGGGCAAGTGGGACTTAACAGAGGCTTATAAAGGATGTGACATCTTACAAAGGATGAGCTTATGCAGAATGCATTCCTTAACACCTCTTTTCTTGGTACACTCTCCTTTTCCCTCTCATTTCCCTCTTTACTTCTATGCCCCATCCACTACATTTTTTTTTTTTATTGTTGTTTTTGTTTCTGGTAGCTGAAACCTCCAGGGTGAAGGGATTAGTTAGGATGGATTCAGTGTAGGGAAAAGAAAAAGAAACATTCCAGATTTAAAAATAATTCCCACTTTAGTTGCCAGTAGGAGTTTAATTTGAGGGTAATGGAAATATTGGGGATACCAACACAGAAATTAAAATACTGAATGAGCCAATGCTTAGTGGTCGACCACAATAAACTAAAAATGAGATGCGACTCCGTGACAATTTGAAAAGTCTTGAAATATGCTCTGTATACCCTGGCGTCTGTTATTGTAGGCTGAGACACAGCAAGAACTGAACAAATGAAAATACAAACACATACTCTCACATTACTTTTCTGCACACTGATCCGCAAAGAGAAAACTCTCCAAGACTTTGCGGAGAAAGTCCTTTACCTAATTATTCAAACAGTCATTTCTTATCTGCACTTTTATTTTATATACACTTTACACCTGTTTAATTAATCCTACACATGATGCTGACTGCTAATTAAACAGCCCTGAAAGTGACTGACTGAAGGTAGTAATTTGAGATAATTAGTTTTGGTTTCAAACACTAGATTTTCACACTTTGTGCTCATTTTTAGAAAAGGGTGGCTCATTATTATAGGCAGGGTGGGGGCTGTGTAGGGCATTTTCCTGCTGGACTCTGGGCAGCTGAGGAAGTAGGAGGATTATTATACATCCAAATAGGACAAGGAAATGGTAGAGTGCCGTAGAATTTGCTAGAGAATGCTCCCCATCCCCTCCTACACACACACACACACACACACACACACACACACACACACACACACAGAATCCCTTCCAAAATGAAGGTCACGGGCTTCCCTGGTGGCGCAGTGGTTGAGAGTCCACCTGCTGATGCAGGGGACACGGGTTCGTGCCCCGGTCCGGGAAGATCCCACATGCCGCGGAGCGGCTGGGCCCGTGAGCCATGGCCGCTGGGCCTGCGCGTCCGGAGCCTGTGCTCCGCAACGGGAGAGGCCACAGCAGTGAGAAGCCCGCGTACCGCAAAAAAACCCAACCAAACAAACAAAATGAAGGTCAGGCTCATGGACCTTTTCCATTAGAACATAGAAATGAACATGCTCTTGATCTCTGGGAAAGCTTTACCTAGTAAAGTGTAGACCTCACTGAATCATCCATTGTCTCTTTCCCCGGTCCTCTAGAAGCAAGCAAGAAAAGGTAGAAAAAATTCAAGATTTTGTGTGTGGTTAGAGATTTGGACGGGTGTCCTTGCTAAGTAGTTATCTGCTACAAAGACACAAAGCCTAATCAAGGGGACAGTCTATCAAGAGATGGCTGGTGTATCTGGCAGAGAAAGCGAAAGGGCAAAAAGGAGGCAGGTCAGGACTAGTTTTCATGATCCCACAATGTTAACAGGCAAGTTATTTTGGTCCTACCGGAAGAATTGGGTGTGAAATAGGCTAAATCATTTTTTGTAGGCCATATAGATAGACACAGGTTACACAGAAGCGGAACAAATCCTGCAGCACCCTGGAGAGCTCCAAGCACATTCTTTTACTTCTCTTCCCGGGGCAAGGAGGCTTTCATGTCTTAGGATGTTCAATGTCACTTCACTGGCTACCAATACGGAGTAGGACTCTCTAGACCTAAGAAAGGTTTGGATACAGATGTTGAGGGTTTATAAAGGTGTCAAGAGGAGAGTCAAAACCTCCTTGTGACTTGGGAATCATATGGCCAGGGAGTGATAAGTGATGGTTGGATCCCAGAGTGTGTAGCCCTGTGCGGGAAGATGGAACGGCAGCTTCTTTGACATCAGAGCACTGACATTAGCTGCAGGATCTGATGGAGAGCAGAATTAATGGTTTTATGTACAAGTCAAACCTGCATCTTCAACCAAGCAACCTGAGTTAGTGCATCGTGGAATCATTTTGACCTCTGAACTTTCACACCACAGCAAGGCAGCAGAGGAGTAATGAGATGCACGTCTCTTAAACTCCAGATCCCACCGTATTATTGCCCACTTTTTAGTTGTTTTCATTCATCTCACAGGAACCTCAAAAGAAACAAGTCAAAAATTGAACACATCATTTTTGTCTTCCAGAATCTCCTCTTGTTTTTCTGTCTTGGTAAATAGCAAACATCGTCTACTCAGATACCAAAGCCATAGAACTGAGAGTCATTACGCATTCTTCTTACACCTTTCCTTGTCTTTTAGATACTTACAGGTTCTACACCCTTCCTTTTTTCCACCTGCCACTGCCTTATTTCAGCTTTTATACTTTCTTACATAGATTTCTGTAGTAGTTTTCTAACTGGTTGTCCTGCATCTAGTGTGGTTTCCCTTTAATTCAGTTTATCTCTAAGCATAGTATGGGTCCACCTGCATCGGATTCTTCTGGAGGGCATATTAAAATGCAGATTCCTAGATCTCTAGACATACTAAGTCAGAATCTTTGGGAATGGGGCTGCCCAGGTGGACACTGAAATTTGAGGGTTGCTACTCTCCCCCACTGCTGCCAATGTGATCTTTCTAAAACAAAAATTTGATTATGTCATTTCCTTGGTTACAATCGTGCTGTGCTTCCCCACGGCCTTGGTAATAAAATCCACACTCCTTGTCATACCCGACTAGCCCTTCATCCTCTGGTTTCTGTCTAGCTTTGCAGTTTTCCTTCCTGACATTCCTCCCTTGGCATCCTGCATTCCCACCATGCGAAATGCTGCAATGCCATACCATGCCCTTTCTTTTCTTTCTTTTTTTTTTTTTGATGTGGACCATTTTTAACGTCTTTATTGAATTTGTTACAATATTGCTTCTGTTTTATGTTTTGGCTTTTTGGCTGCAAGGCATGTGGGATCTTAGCTCTCCCACCGGGGATTGAACCCTCACCCCCTGCATTGGAAGGCGAAGTCTTAACCACTGGACTGCCAGGGAAGTCCCACCATGCCCTTTCTTGACTCTATGGCCTTGGACATGCAGTTTCGTGTGGCTGAAACGTCCTTCCTGGCCTATATGCCAGATTTCCTGCATCTTCTGTGCTCCATCTAGCCTGCATGTCCTTCTGCCATACTTCTTTAACATCCCTGTATTCTTCTATCCTAGCACTTTTCACTGGTAGAGTAAGAGTTTTCACTTGTTTATATGAGTGAATATTGCATTTCAAACATTTTTAGGGGTAGATTTATGGCATGCAGTTAATTTGTTTCTCAGCTTGAATTTATTTAAGAGAAATGACATACGATCTCTAATTTTGAATATCTTCTAGCAATTCACCCTTTTTATGTCAGAAAATAGTCTCTTTTCCTAAAGCAATTGTGGTATGGATTCCTGTTTTGTGATTTTTTTTTTTTGAGGGTTGGAAGGCTGGAAAGATGTTATAATTAAAAGATACATGGTTAGCTATTCCCAAATCTTATTGTGGTATGTAGTGATTATATCAATAAGCAGTGGCTAGACTTGCAAAACTATATATTTAAAATACTTTACCAAAAATATAATCTTAAGACTGAAATGGTATCAAGCGTAAAAATAGCCTCATGTTAAATTCTCTGTTCATTATTATGTAGCCTTTATGTCCTAAAGCCAAAGATGATTTCAGAGGTGACTTTTTCTGAAGCATGTATGTACATTTCATGTTCATTTCTGCCTCATTTCCACGCCAGAACTTATCATGTACAGAATAAAAAAGCAACAAAAACAAAAAGCACAAATGCTTTGCTTTGGCTTCTGAAACAATGGGACCTGAACCCAAACTAAATTCTGTCTTACTGTTTAGAAATGTGCTTTGAAAGAAAGCGAGTCCACAGACCCTTATAAAATACGTTCTAATTAAATTGGTGGTCATGAAACCATATTTCGGCTGCAGGCTGATCTGTCTAGGTTTCTGGTATAGCTTTGGCTATTTAGTCTCTTGTGTGACAATCCATCATTTGACAGCATTCCTCATGGGTTGAAATGACCTGTCATTTGTTTCGCAGATACCTCAAATCAGCTATGCATCCACAGCCCCAGAGCTAAGTGATAACACCAGGTATGACTTCTTCTCTCGGGTGGTCCCCCCTGACTCCTACCAAGCGCAAGCCATGGTGGACATTGTGACGGCACTGGGGTGGAATTATGTGTCAACATTGGCTTCTGAGGGCAACTACGGAGAGAGCGGTGTGGAGGCCTTCACTCAGATCTCGCGGGAGATTGGTAAGCGTATTATTTATCAGATTATTGCATTTGGAGATGACAGGTTGCAGAAGTCTGAGCACCCCCAAGAGCTCTCTGATCTGTTTGGGATAATTAGAGCTCCTAGAGATACGTGACCCAGGCTGTCCACTCTAGGGGGAAGCTGGGTTTATTATAAATGATTTTGTTGTTCTTGGTCTATCAAGGTGACACTTTGGTGCTAATTTAGGAATTAGAGCTCCTGACTCAGGCGAACATTTTTTAAAGCTGTCATTTTTGACGAGGGACTTTGCTGGCACATTAGAGCCACTGTAAATTTGAATAAATGACATACTATTTGATTGTTCTAGATGGAGGTTTACATTAGCAAGTCATTAAATTTTTTTAAAAAGGCAGTGGAATTTAACATCCAACACTAGAGGGAATTAAGACTGGTAATCATCTTAAAACAGTACTGAAGTAGCCCCCAAGGCTATACATAAGCGATATTTTTATTCTCATATTTCACTTTTTGAATTTTTATTCTTACCTCAAACTCTGAAGCTTACAGTGGGATTAAAGGGAAAGATGTGAAAACTTGGTTAAAACAGGGTGCTCGTGAACTCTGTCCCGGGTTTTTTCAAGGTTCTCATCCAAATCTCTGTAGGTGTTTTACTACGTGTATATTTAACCATGAGGCTTACACTGCGTGGAAAAACCAGAAAACAAAAACAACTTAGGGCACAAATATTATTGCTGACTGGCCAACAATATAACTTTGTGGATGAAAGGAGACATGTTACCATTACTTAACAAATGCTATTGTTCTTACTAAGAATTACTGAATAAAATTTGCATATTTTTCTATAAAAGTAATAACAATGTTTTGTCGAAAATTTAACGTGCCCTTTAGCTGTTTTTGAGTAATTTTGAACTTGCAGGAAATTATATTGATAATTTATTGTTTTTCTTAGAAGCTTCAGTGCAGGAAAAGACCATGGGAGTGATTTGGGCTTATTCCCTAATTAGCAAAGACCAAGTTATTGGAATAAGGTTTTCTCTTGAAACACTTGAAGATGCCTGCGATCTGTTCTTCTGCATATAACAGAACATGGAAACTTATTATACATAATATTTGGTGTGTTTAACATTTGTTCCAGTGCTGTGCTGTTACAGAAAATGTAGAAAAGACCTGGTTTTGTTGGAAAGATTGGCTTAATTTATTTAAGGGACAACTATTCATTCCTGTTGTAAATATCCACGATGCCATAACCTGTGCTGTTTGGAATTTTAATTTATATCACTACTGCTATAAAGATGATTCAAAACATGCAATTGAACTTTAAATGAGGGTAAATTACATTACCTTCTTGGAAAAGAATCCCAAGTTTATCCTTAGGAGAAATGCCCACTCAAATGAAAGCAATAGCTTCTGAAAGCAGGGTTAATGCATTATTTAAGTTCTCACCAAAGTGGTAATTAAGTTTGGGTTCTCACCAAAGTGGTAATTCAACGGCAGAAGGAAACTAATAGAGTATGTACTGAAATGAGAAGTTTTCTGCAGTGATCCTGTACATTCTCAACTATAGGGCACATTTTGTGTGCACGAAACAGATTACTATGAAAAATTCAGTACAAGACATGATTTGCCAGTTGTTGAAGCATCTGATAAAATGCATTGTTCTAGAAGTTAAGTGAGATCGCAGTTTTACTCTTCTTACTAAAAAAGAAATATTTTGTTTTCACTTTTAAGGAGCATTGCTCTTCTCAGGTAACTGTCACCTAAAAGGATTCAGACGGTACCATTAATTATTGCTGTCTCTATCTTAGTCATTAGTACGGGAGAAAATAATTTTAGTGCCTTGTGTGGGATGCTCTTGATAGAGCAACATGTTTCTTCTGTGTTGATCCTTTCAGTATTCTGTGACGTGATTGGCTTTCCATTCTATTTCAGTTCTCACTTATCTGGGGAATGGAGGAGGGCTGGGTTGTCAATTAATATGCAGAATACTGAAAAGGCCAAATTAGTACCACACTAGAGTATGCCATGGAATATATTAAATATCAAAATCATCCCTCATTTTAATGACAAAGATTTTATCCAGAACAAAAATAGCTGAAAATGAAACCTTTTACATGACAATGATATTAATGGGAATGGCATAGGGTAGCAACTTAACCCATTCTGAAATGATCTGATGCCTCTAATGAAAATTCATTAGTTCTATAACATTTGCTCCTCTTACTACGACGTTGATGACATCTCTGTCATTGTGTTACTAGTGTTTTTAAAAATCTTAGTCTCTTGACTGAGAAGGAGATGTATACATTCATTTTTTGGAGTGTCTGCCTATTAATGAAATTGTATATTTTCCCGATTCTTCTAAATTTTCCTGTACTCTGTTCAGGGTTTCTCTCTTCAAGAACGTTGATTGCCAAGAAATTTCAGTGTAAATTGAGGCTTCCTATGTTTTGTCTCTGATTAATTCTGACAGATCATAATGGAATGATAGTGAAAGGAAAATCTGTTTAGTGATACAATGCCTGTACGGTTTGTTTAGAACGTTTTTCATTTTAACAAAATCTGAGACTTGGGGAAGTGTCCTTCGTGAGTCTTGGAGAACGAAGTTTATGAGTGAATGATGGTCATGAACACAGATGCCCGTGATGTCTCTTCTCTGGTCAGGATCCTTCTCAGGGAGAGAGGGACAGGAATTATTTGATAAAATAAGACAAATAGCCTCTTGATATCCTAGCTGTTATAATCTCAGCCCCTTGACTATAGCATTTTTATTGCAGAAGTCAAAAGAAAAATATTTGGGATCAACAAGTAGCACAATTTGACTGGATCATAGTTTGTGTAGTGAGGTATGGAAGACAAAACTGGAAGGCTTTGTGACAAGGACACATAGGTGAGCACTTTACCTCATAGGATAGTAATTTTATCCTTTATTTTCTAGACAGTGGAGAAAACTACCGAGGAGAGAGGGGTCTACTAGGATATGTATTTAAGACTTTGCTAATGAGAAGCGAAAGATGGGGAGACCAGTTGAGCGGCCTCTATAGTATCAGTCTTAGCCTCACATGGGGTAGTGGTAATAGAAGTGGAAGAGGGAACAGACTTGAGAGGCACTTGGAGGTGGAGTCTTTGGAACTTAGCAATTGATTGGAATTAGAGCTCGAAGGTAAGAAAAAAATTAAGCTTGAAATTCTGAAACCGGGCAATTGGGAAAATGCAAGTGCCAAGAATAGAAAAGAGACAGTGAAGTGGAAAGGTTGGTTTGGGGTGGGAAGCATAGTTTGGTTATGAACCCAAGAAACTGTGAGTACTGGTACATACCTTTGTGGAGAAGAGCAACAAAGAACATTGATCTAAAGCCAAGGCAGGAATTGAGCTATAGATCTGAAGCTCATTCAGATTGATAATTGAGGTGGGAAGGGTAATTGCTGAGGTAAAACATGTAGTAGAGTGTGAATTAAAGGGGGTGGAAGATACACTCTTGGGGAGAAGCTTTACATAAAGGTATGGGATGACAAGCATTGGTGAGGATGTAAAGGAAAGGGAAGCCTTGCACACAGTTGATAGGAGTGTAAATTGGTACAGTCATTATGGAAGATAATATGGAGTTTCCTCAAAAATTAAAAACTGAACTACCACATGATCCAGTGATTCCACTTCTAAGTATATGTCCAAAGAAAATGAAATCAATATCTTGAAGAGATATCTGCACTCTTGTGTTCATTGTAGCATTATTTACAATAACCAAGATATGGAAACAAACTGAGTGTCCGTTGATGGATGAATGGATAAAGAAAATATATGTAAAATGGGATATTATTTAGCCTTAAAAAAGAAGGAAATCCTGCCACTTGTGACAACATGGATGAACCTGGAGGACATTATGCTAAGTGAAATAAACTAGACACAGAAAGATAAATACTGCATGCTGTCACTTATATGTGCTCTCACTTATAGGTAGAATTTTAAAAAGTCAAACTCATGAAAGCAGAGTGTAGAATGGTGGTTGCTAGGAGCTGGTGGGGGATGGCAGGAGAAATGGGAAGACGTTAGCCAAAGGAAATCAACTTTCAGTTAAACAGGATGAATAAATTCTGAAGGTCTAATGTACAGAATGGTAACTATAGTTAGTAATACTGTATTGTATACTTGAAATTTGCTAAGAGTTGATCTCAAGTGTTCTCACCACACACACACACACAAAAATCTATGTGAGATGATGGAGATGTGAATTAGCTTGATTGTGGGTAATTATTTCACAGTGTGGACATAGATCAGAACATCATGTTGTACACCTTAAATATATACAAGTTTTATTTGTCAATTATACCCCAAAAAAGCTGGAAAAATAAAATTAGTATAAATGAAAAAAAATGAAGATTTGGGAATAATGGGCTAGATTTAGTAAGGGAAAGCTAAGAATAGGGCAGGGTGTTCTCTTTTCTCTTCTCTTGATGGGTTTGCGGCCATGGGAGGGCTCTCAGTCTTCTTTGAAGTTTTCCATGACAGGCGATGGTAGGAG
This sequence comes from Monodon monoceros, assembly GCF_005190385.1. Lineage (NCBI taxonomy): Eukaryota > Metazoa > Chordata > Mammalia > Artiodactyla > Monodontidae > Monodon > Monodon monoceros. The sequence goes on along the minus strand of NW_021703776.1, from coordinate 80,604,512 downwards.
CTCTTGATGAAAAAGTCAAGGTTGTTGAGCAGGTATTCATAAGAGAACAGGAACTTTGCCAGAGGGCACAGCTGAAAGAAAGTGTGTGGTACAGTGGCAGAGAATCAAGGAATGTCCCTGAGAGCGGGTATATTAGGGCTGCCATAACAAAACACCACGAACTGGGTGGCTGAAAGCAACAGAAACATAATGTCTCACAGTTCTGGAGGCTAGAAATCTGAAATCAAGGTGTCGGCAGAGCCATGCTGATTCTGAAACCTGTAGGGGAGAATCCTTTCCTGCCTCGGTAGCTTCTGGTATTTGCTGCTGATCATTTGTGTTCATTAGCTTCATCTGTCAATCCAGTCTCTGCGTCCATCATCACGTTGCTGTCTTTTCCCTTCTTGTTTCTGTCTCTGTCTTCTCTTCTTATAAGAGTGCCAGTCATATTGGATTAAAGGCCCCACGCTACTCCAGTATGACCTCATCTTAACTAATTATATCTGCAATAACCCTATTTCCAAATGAGGTCACATTCTGAGGTACTTGCTGTATCTTTTGGGGAGACACAATTTAATACCCATAACAGGGGGTGGTAGTGATGAAGGGTGTACTTAGGGAGATAACTCCCAGTGACAGGGATGGGAGGTCGGCCAGGAGGACAAACAGTTAGCAATAAAGCTGAGGGGGGTGCTCTGTAGACAGAATTTGGTAATGGAGCAGACCATAATATAACCAGCTCAAAAGTTCCTTTTGAAGTGCTACAGAATTTTACTCTCCCCGTCTTGACTACTTGGGTAGATGAGGTGACCTAATGGATAACTCAGGGTTCCAGACGGGGGTGGGTGGTGGGATCCTTGTGTCTGGCTTTCCCAGGACTCTAAGTAGTCAGGAGCCTCCTAGTAGGATCACAGTGGACACTCCCTCTACAGTGGTGTACCGGCTGTTCAGCCTCCCTGCTTTGTGTAATTCCAAGCTATTGTTCTTTTCAATGACACCTGGGAAATTTTGGACATCTAGAGTCTTTTCTGGCCTAATTTATTTTTATTTCCCCCTTTGGTCTCTTTTGGCTTGAGGGAAGGGAATAGCTTAGTTGCTGCTGGTGGTTAAGACTTCTCCATCACCTATGTTACACATCCTCAGTTGTTAGGACCACAGTCCTCTATGTCTGTCTTGTTTTAATGCTTTGATATGATGTTTTCATTGATATTATAATAAGAAGGTTAATAATACATACCCATGCCTTTCTGTCATAAGGTCTGAAACTTGTAGTTTGTGACTCAATAAATGACTTCCTTGAGGCTTTAGACAGGTTCTTTCCCTTCTTTGTCTTACCTTATTATATTATTTAAAAAAGAAGACAGGATAATAAATGTTAGTGCTGCCGCGATCATTCTAAGGGGCAAGGAAGCTAAAGCTTTATCTTTGAAGATAAAAGGAATCTGTGATAGCATTTTATCTTTTCACTGTGGATTTGCACAGTATGGCAACACACCTCCTTTAATCAGTCATCGTGTTTATGAATGGTTTATTGAAGATGACAGGCCTGCGAGTCGTCATCCCACACATTACAAGGGGCAGAACAGACCTGATTCTGTCAAATCTACCATACGTGACTTTTTTTCTTCTAATTTGCAAATGCTGGAAGCTTCTGACTATTGTCTGATGTGTTCAGAATCTTAAAATCTCTGACTTGGAAGGGATCACAGAGGTCTTTGGATTGGCACAATCTGTTTGAAATGTTAATGCAATAAATCAATTTAATTAATTCATTTTTGTGTGTATAAAATGACCGACACTTGCCAAAACATTTGATAGTAATTTATTTTCGGTATGGGTCAAGAAATAAAGTAAGGGAAATTTCATTCCACCTCTACAATGGAAAAGTGCCCTCTGATCATTTTAAGCTATCTCAGTACAGTTTTAAAATAAAGTGTTTTTTCCTCTTGGGTTATAAACAAGAATCAAGTTTCTATTAACTGCAATGGATTTGCTTCAAGAATAAAACAAAGTATTTTAAGTGAGAGAAATAAAAAAGTACATAAAGAGCAGCTTTTTCCCATAGATGTTCATTGCTTTGGAAAAATGACTTCCAGCAGGCAAAAATCAATTTGACAGAAGTATTAATGTTGTAAAATACTGTGAATGAAAGGAAACATTTTAATTCAATTGAAATTTTTACTTTATATTCCTACAGCTGACTTCCATTGATAGCACATTTCAAGTTGCAAATCATATTTAATTAATGTTAACACCAGGTAATTGGCAAGAATAACTTCAAAGGAGGGCTGAGGAAATTGCAAATTGGAACTGCAGGTGCAGCGATCCTGCGGAAGCTTTATAGGGATCCAAAGAAAGTGTATACGATTTTGACAGTTACTGCAGAACTTGATCAAATGGAACATCATTTCAAAGCCGTTCTTCATTCTGGCCTTGCTTAATATTTAGGGCTTGGGAACTGCTAAGTAGCAACAGCGGCTATTAATGTGAAATGGCAAATAGCATTCAACAGGTGCTTTGAAACCCATGACTCTAACGCCGTAGTTAAGTATTTAGTAAACAATGGCAGTTTGATGCAGTGGAACACACCTCGGAGTCAAAAACGTGTCTAAATCCCCCTTCTTCAATTATGAGACTTTGTCTGAAGATTAATTTCCTTGTCTATAAAATGGTGGCCCTCTGCTCAGTGATCACCATGTGCTAGAATACTTGTGAAATGTTCTTTATAAACTCTAAAGTGCTATTTGATATCAGGTATTACTAGTGAAAGGAATGGGGATAATACAGATTTTTTTTCCAGAATGTGTGGCAAAGCTGTAGATTATTATGAAGGTGGTGGATGTGCTGCCAGTGTGTAGGATAAATAGCCAGGGAAGGCTTTGCTTGATTCATTAATTACCTTCAAACTTAGTCATATTCTGCCTGAAAGATCAGAGAGGAGATTTTGAGTGGCTCCTGACCGCCTACCCTCTCCGTTCTCTTTACTAGCCCTCCACAGCTGCTGTGGTACATATTCTACCCTGTCTTAATCTTGTCACCCCTGGCTGTTGAATATTGCTTATGGTGTCACCAACAGTTGTGTTTGCTTGGGTCTGATTGTTCAGGTAGCACATTGTTCAGATATCAGGACAAGCTTGAGGTACCTTGCCTCATCCTTAGTGATGTGCTCTCATGAGTCCCTGAGCTTAACCCTGTGGAGTCACTTGCCACTCTGATCATAATGCCAATTTCTCTGTATACCTCTTCCTCCAGAATGTGTTTTTCTCAATGGAAGGACACTCCGCTACCCCAACACACAGCAGAGTGCCTGGCATATGCCGGGTGCTTCATGAATTTCTGTTGAATGACCATTGTCACCAGATTCATGGCTGTGTGGGCGCTGTGAGCCTAGTGGTCAGGCTTCCTCAGGCTCTGGGAACCGAAGGGCAGAGATGGTCCCAACAATGGCTTATGCATTTTCTTTGCTAACACGTAACCTATATGGGAAGCTTTGGTCTTCCACATTGTTGAGCCAATCAGAATTCAATTTTTTATTACTGGAAAATACCAAAGCCTGTAATCTATAGGTTCAGCCCACCCTGGATCCCTCAGGCCAAACAGTGCTGGGGAGTGGCTAAGAGCTCCTTATCGGCTGGGTTTGACTTCCAGATCTGTCACAGCTTAGCTATAAGACCTTGGGTAAATTACTTACTCTTGTTGTGCCTCAATTTTCTTATCTGTACAATGGGGATAGCAATTGTATAAGAATCAAAAGAAATCATACAGAACAATGTGTAGCTCGTGGTATAAGCGGTCAACAACTGCCAACTCGTATTGTGTTAGGCATCCTTGCTGATGGGTGATCCAGGAGTTGTCTTATTGCCCGCAACCTGTGCCCAGTTTGCTCAGTGAGCAAATAAGAAAGCAGAGTGAAGCCTACGTAAGAGCTCAAATAAAAGCAGCCAGTCTTCCTCATTCCTGAAACTTGCTTTGTACCTCCTAGCAGAGACCGATCCTATTATTATTTTTTCTTAGCATGACTAATATACTACATAGAATAGTGTTGGCACCTAGTTGAATGCACGAATTAATTAAATGCCAGTCAGTGTTGGCTCACCAAATATGCTTTCTCCTCTTCCTTTTGAGCCTTCTATATATTAACTGACTCAGCCAGCATCTATTGTGTACCCACCATGGATCAGGGCATACTTGTTCTAGGCTTTCAGGATCTAGAGATGAATCACGGCCTCTGCTTCCTAGCTGGTTACTGTGTATCAGAGGTTACAGAGATGTAAACAAACACTTTCAAATGAATGTGATCATTGCCTTCATGGAGGCATCATTCAGAGGCATTGGCCAAGAGCACAGTGCCCAAGAGAGGGCATCCTGCAGTTAATGTAACGAAAAGACCTGCCATGAGGCAGTGGAGGGTGACAGTTTATGGACCCCAAGCTCAAAGGGAGTACGCTGTGTGATGTGAGTGGAATGAATTTAGGTAAGTTCAACACAAGTTCTTGAGAAAAAGAGACAAAAAATGCATGTAGAATATGATGCCAACTTTGTAACGTGTGTATTTGTGAAATGATTAATGTATGTAAAAAGTACACACAGTTTTGACAATTCTCATTTCTTGATCTATGGATGGATACCCAGATGTGTCCATTCATAGATAATCAGTGTCTGACTTGCTCTACGGCTTTAGCCCCTGTTCTCCCCGGTCACTCCCACCCAGCATCACCGATGCCCTAGGCAACAGTTTCAGTTTTGTTCAGTTCCCGAGTTTTAATCAGGGCCAATAGTTTGTCCTGACCTTAGCTTACAAGTTTCTGGGCTTTGGAGTGATTTTGCCAAGACGGACCCTGTACCTGGTGGTCCCAGGCTGAGCCCTGAGCTCCCTTCTAGGTTGCAGCAAACTTACAGAGCTGTCTCACCCTGACTCATACTCTGGATCCCTAGGAGTGGGGCTCTGCCCCAGACTCTGACCTCTGAGGTTGAACCACGACACACTGCCTATTCCTTGTCAACTCCTTCCCCTGACAGGGTGGAGGTGTCTTGTCTTCTGCATGACTCATGCACTTGTTGAGATCTGACTGTGCATGAAGCCATTGAACAGAGTCCTGTCTATTGGGTCCCTAGTGTGTGCGGGGGTCCTGACCCTGTCTAGCTTGTTGTCTTTATATTTCTCTCATCCTTTTAGTGTCGTATCCCTAGAATAAAAGTTCAGTCTCAGGGGATGGTTTGAGTTTCTCTCTCAGAAATTCCCATTTAAATGCTTAGGAAGGGTCAGGGTATGTCATCAACAGGGTTGTCCCTGTTTCGAGTTATTCTTTTCCTGCTCCCTAACTCTTATTGCCAACTGTACGAGTTTCCTAGGGTTGCTGTAACAAAGTACAACAAACTGGGTGGCTTAAACCACACACACACACACACACACACACACACACACACACACACACACAC
>NW_021703776.1:80531897-80599084 GCF_005190385.1 Monodon monoceros | reverse complement strand
ACACACACACACACACACACACACACACACACACACACACACACACATTTTTGGCTGGCTCTGTGGCTTGTGGGATCTTAGTTGCCTGACCAGGGATGGAACCTGGGCCCTAGGCAGTGAAAGTGCGGAATCCTAACCACTGGACCGCCAGGGAATTCCCACATAAATCTATTGTGTCATGGCTCTGGAGGCTGGAAGTCCGGGATCAAGGTGTCAGAAGGGGTGGTTCCTTCTGAGGGACCCACCCTAATCCAATATGACCTCATATTAGATGATCTCATATAAGTATGACCCCATCTTCATTAATCATATCTGTAATGACCCTTCATTAATTATATCTGCAATGAAAATAAGGTCATGTTCTGAAGTACTGGGAGTTAGGACTTCAACATGTGAATTTGGGGGGGGGGGGACACAATTCAGCCATAACACCAACCCTAACTGCTGGATTGAACCCTGATTCGTGGAGTTCTGTCTGAACTGAACCCACATGTGTCCTGGTTCTTTAGGTGGATTTTGGGCCCTGGACTCCCCCGTTTCTCCTGAGGCATCAGCTTCCGTAACCAAGGTAGCCAGCCCCATTTCCCCTTGTCCTTGCCGGCTGGGCTCTGCCTGCCTCAGAGCTGAATGCCTGCGTCACGGCAGGCGTGTGCTTCTCCTCCTGCGCTTAGCCCCAAAGAAATTGCATTCTTTCATTTCCCTTTCCAAAGTCATTTTCTTGTTCAAGCTCTTCTGTTTGGAAACTCCAGCACGAGATGAGAGCTTTAAGGTGCCATCCGCACTTTACTGTGTTGATAGAACATAATAAAAACATCTTTCTGCAGAAATGAAGCAACCTCAGAATCCCTTCATGTCACTTTTTTGTAGGTGCTAAAAGAGTTGGCCTGAGAATGAGAGTGTGTTTTCCCGCTTTCCATCATAACTTATCAACTAAGCAATAATTACGGTTTCCTTGAAAAGAAATGGCTCAAGAATAGTGCAATCAGGAAGGTATAAGATGAACAGTTTATTGAAAAAGGTGCCAGTTATTTCAAGGGTCACATCCCTTGGCAAAACTGGGCCACACGGTCCTTCTGCTCTAACATCTGCATGTTTGACAGACCCCGGGCTTCTTTCTTTGCTTCTTTCCATGCTACGTGGTCAGAGGCATTTCATGATTCATTGGGGACTCCACAAGGGGAAGGCAGGGGAAAGGAGGCAAAGTGAAACTCGAGTCAGCACATTTTGTTTCCTGTTAACAGATCTGGGAAGAGGTTTGGTCGAGAAAGGAATTTTAAGTAATGATTTAAACATATCTCTGGCTGTTCCACTAGTGAGAAAAAAAATGCCTCTTGTAGCAGCTCAGACCTACTTCTGAAGCAGTGGTACACAGGGCCATGTGACTCAGGGGCCACATTTGCATCATGAATCACCGCTGGCACCCACATAATGGGCAATTAAGGGAAAGAGGCAAGTGCAGAGTACATTGTTAGCCTTTTGTGTTTAGTATCGTGAAGGGCAACCACTGTGCTCCCCTTCAGAATGGGTTTGATGTGACTGCCAGGAGGAATCCTAGGGTGGGTGGAAATATTCATGGGAGTTGATGTGACATTTCATTCAAGAAATATTTGAGCACATATTGTACGTTTGGGCCCTCTTCTAGGAGGTTGGGGATATGGCACTGGGTGAGTCCAACCTGATTCCCGCCCTTGTAGGCTTTCCTGTCAAGCTTACGGTCTTTACATTTCTTGTGTTCTTTTAGTCTCCTACCTCTGGGCTACGGGAACTCAACCTAAGCCTACAGTGTGAAATGCCTCAGACCGAGAGTCCATGAAAATAACGAGAGAGGGTCTGTAACTGTCACATCAACAACTTGATCCCTTGGGTGTTCTGGAGATACCAGAGTTCAGTGGAGCTGTCCATGGCATGCTGGGTGAAAGAGTACATATTTGAAGGAAAAGTGTGCCTGTGTGGGCACACAGAGGGATAAATCTGGACTTAGGAAGCTCACTGGGTACAGATGTTTGGGAGCAACACCAAATGCAGGATGGGACAAGAAGTGCATCTAGCCCAGCGGAGCATAGATCAAGAGATTATGGCTCTGGGTGATATCCTGAACTGACTGCCATGTGGCAAGAGATCCGCTCACGCCACATCTCGGCCCAGAATTCCTGTCCTCCCCCTACGTAGGTCTGGTTTACATTTCCTTATCCTTCAGTTCTTGGATTATTTCCAGGAAGCCTTCTCAGATCTCCACCTTCTCATCCTCCAAGATAAACTTAAGTGAGGTTTCTCTTCTGTGTGTTATCTCAAGTAAAAAACCAATCCAGACTTAGACAAGGAGAGCCTTTATTCAGAATTAAGACGATTGCAAGAGAGAGAAGACTTGAATTCAAAAATCCACAAGTATTGCAAAGTCAAAGGGAAGAAGGGTTTTCTTTTATATGGTAGGTAGCGGTAAGCAACAGCTTAATAGAAACTTTTAAGGGAAGTCTGGGTAGGCAAAGGGGAAATGACCAGGAAAGTGTCCTGACCTGATCAGCCGCTTTCCAGAGGCAGCTGGTAACGGGGACATGGTCCATTTTTCCAGTGCTTGCTCAGATTTGGGGGCAGACAGAGTTCAGGGGCATGTAGTAAGGAGAGAAGCCTGAGTACACTTGTGTCAAGACAAAGCAGAGGGTGAGAAGTGGGCAACTGTGAACCCTTGGTCTGTTTCTAGGGAACCATGAAGATATCTTACCACTGTGGATTTTAATGACTTCTCTCTTCCTTCGGAGGTGGAGAGCATACCTTATTTATCTCAAGTCCAAGGAGGAGGTCGTTGGAACCCCCGATCGATAACCGGTTGGTCAGAAGTACAGGTGATAACTCGGGCTTGCAATTGGCATCTGAAGTGTGGGCCAGGGGTGGGGGGTAGTCTTGTAGGACTGAGCCCTCAACTTGTGGAATCTGACACTCTCTCTGGGTGGACAGTGTCAGAGTTGAGTTGAATTGTAGGAAACTTGTTGGTGTCCTGAGAACTGCTTGTCGGTGTGGGGAGCCCCTCGCCAGCACTGGAATTGATATCAGAGCATATTAGTCTTTGTATAGTACTGTAGTTGCAAGGTCTAGAAGATGCTCTAAAAATGTTGAATGAGTGAGTAAATGAACACACAGCAGGTGAGTGAATCCTGGCAGACAGGACACCAGGAAGCAGGTAGTTTGGAGGAGGAGGTAGGTAGATGGACAGGCTAGCAGTCCACATGAAAGTGCTCAGTGGAAGAGGGTAAAACCCTGCCCAGGGTAAGAATTCACAACATACCTGCTGTTACTTGGGAGGCATGGGGTCTGGGGGCATGTCTGGGTCTACAACAGGAAGTTGCATGGGAAGGAGAGAGAACCAAGAAACCAATTCGTGGCCAGGATTGAGTTGGGAAACAGAAGCAGTAGCTTAAGTAGGTGACAGCAAGTTTGATGCCCAGACTGCTAAACTTGATTCTGAGAACCAGAACCAGGTGGTGGATCTACACTTCCAGTGGGGCAAAGCTGAGTTAAGGGCTAGAGCTTTGCTAGGTCTGACAAATAGGGGGGATGCAAAATCAGAAAGGAGGTAAATATGCTGAATGTACTATTCTCCTTTCAACTGGCTTTGAGTCTTCCAGGTATATAAGTGTGTGATGTGTTTCATGACTGCAAGATGTCCTAAAGGTATAGGGTTTCTGATATTTAGACTCATGACTCCAGGCCCCGAGGAGCTTGTTCATTGATGACCCTTTTGACAAATGATTGATGTCCATGTGAAGCTGGACTGTGCTAGGTGCTGGGAATTCACAGCTCTGGTCTCTGGCCTTAAGGGGCTTAGATTCTGATGGAGAGACCGATTTAAAAAGAAAACAAGTAAACAAACTAATGATTATAAATTCAAGGTAATAATTATAAAGTGTATCTTATTAAGAAAGGAACAAATGTGTGTTTTTGATTTATTGAGAGATATCCAGGAAGCCAGTGTGGCTGGAACCCAGCAAGGGGCGGGGCGGCAGCACAGGAGGTGAAAAGCAGTCAAAGGCGTGATTGACTAGTGTCATAGGTCATGCCAGGAAGTGTGGATTTTATTCTCAAGCAATGGAAAGTCTTTGGAGGGTTTGGAGAGTGACATGGTACAATTCAGATTTTAAGGGGATCGTGTGCAAAAACTGGATTGTAGGGATGGAACCAGAATATGAGTTAGAAATTTCTTGGGGTTGACTTGGACTTGGGTGGAGGTAAAGGCAGGGAGGTGTGTGACTTGGCCTAGGTACAGATAGGATCAAAGTCCCAGGCCTGGGAAAATGAGGTGACTTGATGCTATGGGGATCTAAGCCATTGAAGCAAAACTCCTTTAAGACTTGTTGGTCAACAGCAGGGTGTGTCCTAGAGCCCTTAGACTGGAATGGGTGTGTCCCAAGTGACAGTATGGCTCCCTTAAATGGGTGATTCAGGGGTGGGAGATCAAGTGAATTATTTCCTGGCAAAATTTCACTCCAACTGATGCTTCAGTGAAAAAGAGTTAAAATGGTAAGTGTCTCCCAGGTTATTGTTACTTCTTTTTTTTAAACAAAGTCCGCTAGAGACCTTTATTGCTCTTTTTCCTGTGTTCTAGGAGGACCTGAAGTTTAGAGTTTTCTTGTTAATTGTTCTAAATATTTTCCTCTTAACTCATATTTCTTGTTGCTTTTATACTCTTGTGTTACTGATTGATTTCAAGGCTCATTAATCATTATGCAGTTTTCTGAACATTTTTATGCTTTCATAATACAATGGTGATTCTGGAAACTCTTCTGAGTCCACATAGTCAAGGGTCATAGAAATGGGTGATTTGACACGTTGGTCTCTAAAAATTAGGTTTAGTGCAACTTTCATTTAAAGTATGTATCACTGTGATTTGACCTAATTATTTTTGATTTGTAAATTCCAACATACACCATATTCTATTAAATGTGAATGTTTGCTTTCCAAAATCTCTCTCTCTGCCTCCCTCTCTCTCTTTCTCTCTCTGTCTGTCTGTCTTATTGTCCCCAAGTCCAAGGTAATTCATTGAAAGGAGAGGGAACTATTAGTGCTTACTTTATATGTACCATGTAACTGAGTTTTCATTAGGCTATGAGGCATATATTATACCTATTTTACAGATGAGAAAACTAAGGCTCAAAAAAAGTACATAACAGCCCAAGATAACCTAATTAATTAGTAGGTGGTAGCATGGAATATAAACCCAGAGTTCTGTGGCTCCAAAGTTCATGTTCTTTTTACTGCCTCTTGCTATTTCTCTTTTGAGGTTACAGACTTTGGTTTCTGCAGTCATGTTTCCCATCCTTGTCCTGCGAAACTGTAGGGAGGACAAAGAGAACATGCTCTTTCTTTAAACAGCCTGATTTCTTGCCTTTCCCTCCATCTCCCCTCACTGTTTGTGCTTTTGTGCCACATCTTATGACCTGAGCATTTTCTAATGCACCTGCGTGGATCCTCTTCCCTTTTCTGGAAATGCAGCATCCCCAGTGTCTGCCTGGAGCTATTTTCATTCTTTAAGACCCAGCATCAATGATACCTCCTTAGTGAAACCTTCCTAGATACCCAGAAGGGGTTAGCCGAGCTCTTTTCTGCAATTGCAACCCTTTGTACACATCGTTAGTGAAGAAAGTGTTGACCTGAAACACTTAGAAGAAAAATAGACATTCTTCTAGCAAAGATGGGTTTGTTAGGGATCAGCAGGGAATTGCAATTTGGGGTCTGCAATCACGGTGAGCCACAGGCAAGTCCCCACATGGCAAGGGAAGGAGCAAGCTTTTATAAAGGGGAAAAGGAAGTTGGGAGGGCGCTAGTAAACAGAGTCCACGGCTTTTCATTGGCTGAGTCCTTGCCAAAAGAGGAGACTTTCTTCTCCCTGTTGGGTTCTGCTACCCTCACAGGGCTTGAGAGCTCCCCCTTCTGGTCTCCCAACTCTCTTTAACTGAGGTTTCTGTTTATTTACTTTTTTACAAAAACATTTATTTCGCTGTCTTGGTCAGGACTCAGACTTAAGCCAATGAGAAAATTTTGGGTTCAGAAACTTTAAAAGTCTAGGAGTAAATCTGACCTCAGGTTGGCTTAGCTCCACATTTTAAAATGAAGTTGACAGGAATGCATCCTGTTCCAGCTCTGGCTTCTGCTTACTTGCATGTTGGCTTTATCCTCAGGTTTCTTCCACGTGATGGGAAGAGGGCTGCCAGCAGCTGTGGGCTTGTGTACTGCCAGCTTAGCAACTGTGTTCCTTTCCTAGAGCTGCTTTACCAAATCACCACACTGTGTGACTTGAAACAACAAAAACTTATTCTCCTGCCATTGTGGAGGCCGAAGTCTGAAATTAAGGTGTTAGCAGGCTTGACTTCTTCTGGGGGCTCTGAGGGGTAGTCCGTTCCACGCCTCTCTCCTGGCTTTTGGTGGCTGCCAGCAATTCTTGACATCCCTTGGCTTGTGGCTGCATAACTCGGATCCCTGTCTCCACGGTCACATCACCTTCCTCTCTGTGTGTTTGAGCCTTTTCTTTTTCTGTCTCTTATGAGGACACTTGTCATTGGATTTAGGGCCCACTCTCATCCAAGATGACCTCATTTTGAGTTCCTTCCCTTTGTTAAAGCTGCGAAGACCTTTATTCCAAATTAGGTCCCATTCTGAGTTCCAGACAGTTATCTCTTCTGGGGGGATAACTTCAACCTACTAAGGCAACCTTAGTGGGAAGGGTGTGTTTCATTCCCATTGGTTCCGGCAAAGGCCCAGACTTGGCTCCACCAAGTTGGGTTTCAGTCCATGACTCAAGCAACCACTTTGGCCTAAGGAAGGCACGGTTCACAATGGCCAGACATGGATCACATGCCCTCTGGAGCTGAGGAGAGGTAGGTGGGGAGAGGCCCACTTGAAACAAATGGTCAAAGCCACAGGGAGGGATCATGCCTCAATGCTAAATTAAGATGCTCTTCTAGAACAAGGAGAAAAGCCTGCTGGGCAGGCAGGCACTGTGCATATTGTGTGCTGTCGGCCTGTCGACTCTGTGCCTCCCGCCTAGACCGTGACCTTCTCAGGGTGGCAGCAACCTGGTCTTATTCATCGGTGCCTGGGGCATGAGAGAGCTCTATCAACATATGTTAAATTGTTACAGTAGCTAAAATTTCCCTGAAAAATAAGATTTAAATGTAGCCATGAATCATAATATTTGTCAAAAATAGTTTTGGCCTCCATCTAAATGGTAACAAGCAGAGCAGTTTCAAGGACAAGAAAAGGCTTCTGTTGCCTGTTCTCCTCTACTTTGAAAAGGCTCTCCTTTCCGTCCTGCCTCTCTTTTAGCCAAGTGTGTTGGCAACCAGAGGAAAGAAACCAGGGGCTTCACACTCCTGGATGGTGGCCACGTCCGCCTCCCCAGCAGTTATCTGTGGCAAGATGCACGCTCCCCCCCCCCCCCCCCCCCACCAGTGGAGTCCCCTCTGTGAAAATAGCACAGATCACCCGGTGGCCAAGGAGCTGCCTTCCCAGCCATGGATCAGTTCTGACCACTAGCTGACTGGACAACCATCAGAGGATCCCAGAGCCTAAGGAAAGAACTAGTATATTTTGTTTGGCTGTTTTAAACATGGCTGAATTCTCTATTTTCAAAGAAGATATTTTAGTTCTTTTTATGGTTTCTAAATCAAGGAGTTTTTCTTTTCTCCATTAAAAACAAAAAAAGGGATTCCCTGCAGGACTCTCAGGAAGCATGGAAGTCTGTTCTGTGCGTCTTAAAGGGAGAAAGGCACTCTGGGAAAGCCTCGCCATTGAGAACTGACTTAAAAAGTGTAAATGTCATTGGTGTGTTGACTGTCCTCCATGGTGCCACTTCTTTATTTTTAAAATGCAGCTCCTTTATTTTAAGCAAATTCTTTAAGCAACGTCTTTATTATTTTTTTTCTTCCTACTGATTCTTCACTTGTGATGGTCTAGCTCCCCCCACACCCTCCTCTGGAGGATAGCTTGGCTTCAGACTCTTAGTCCTTTAGTCACTTCTAAATATATGAAAAGTCTCATTTTAGTTATTAAAATGGCCAGCCCAGTGGAATAAAACTGAATTTCAGCCAAACTGAAAGTTTCTCCCCTCCCACAGCTTGGAGCTGCTTTTGCCTGGAGCCCTGCAGTGGGGAGGGGTAGGGCTGCGGCTGGCAGCTGCTCCTCTGCCCCTTTGTCCCCTTTGTCCCCCCCACCCCAGCTGCTTGGCCTTGCTTTAACATCTTGCAGCAGTTACCAAAGCACCGACACAGGTATGCCTGGTGTGGGCTGGCTACAGTATCCAGCCTTGACTGAGGGTGTTTTCTCCTCTTTTCCCCACTTATATTTTTCCTTGGAGAAACTTTGGTTTCCTCCCTGGCTTTTGGCATTGGGCCCTCCATTTGGGTCAACATATGCTTCGGGTCTTGATCTCAGCAGCATGAGCTTGTGAGTTCAGCTTTTCTCTCCCCTGCTTGTAAATAAAAAGCTGGAGGTAGGACTTGATTAATGACGGGGGAACAGGAACAGAGCTCTGGTTTCTTTTATTTATGCTACAAGAGGAGCTGTCCGGAGGTCACACTGGATTAGGCGTACTGCACGTTGGCTACAGACAAGGCACTGTGATAGGCACTGGGGAGGGACGTAAAGAAGGATGTGACGGGACAGTGACCATCACATCGCTTAGAGCCAAGATGAGAGAAAATAATTGCTCCCTAGAAGTACAGGTCATGAGCTGTGTGGGTGTAGAGGATGAGACGATTGGTTCCAACCAGGAGCATTCCCCTTCCTTAAAAGGGGAGGCACTGGGCGAGGTAGTGAAGGAAGAGGAAATGCATGTAGGTGGAGACCTGGGAGACAGACATTAGCATTTCAAACGATGTATGTTTCACAGAGTTAAAGATTTTCATTGATAAAGGCACAAGATTGCTTTGAAATTCTCAATTATAAAAATAAAAGTTTGCCTGCTTCCTGTGGCATACATGCCTTTATTTTTCCCTTAGTTCAATTTTATGACCAAGAAGGACCTGCTCCATTGATGAGGTTTATATTTCTGAGTTCCCAACGTTCTTGGTATGCATTGTTTTGTCCCATACCTTTTCCACGTCCATGGTGATAAAGATTTGTCACCCTGTTCTTACTCTGAAACATTCAGTGGTCTGAACGTCATTGTCATAGGAACGGTGGTGTCTCCTTCACTGGTCTTCAGTAGCAGTGATTCCTAAACAGGGGCCAGGACGGGTGGGTAAGTGAGTGACCGGACAGAAACATTTCTTAATATCCTCAGACCTGGCCAAGGCGACTGAGGCTTGGAACCACGGTCTCCCTCAACAATTACCTTCTTTCCCTTTGTGTATCTTTAATATGACACAATTATGGCACGGCTTTGTTTTAATGACTTATAAGATATAAGGTTTATTATAACCTCATCTCCCCCAGATTTTCAGTGGTCTTGTGTTCACTGAGAACCATAAAGCTTGTCTCCTCTGTAATGTTGGTGCCTTGTGGTTTCATGTCTTATTTATTATAACAAACACAGACTAGCATACGCCCAAAAGTCCCCAGTCTACTCTCACAGTTCCGGTACCCATGTTCACAACTTCTGGGGACAATAAGATGACAGTTCAGCCTATCTCCTTAAAAGAATCCATCCCCTAATCTGTCTTGTGTCTGAAGATCCTTTTGTTTGCAAGTATCTTGAAGTGCAGCTCAGTCTGCCTCTGTCCTTTTTCACTGTTCTAGCCATCATTTCTTCCTTGGTTACCAGTTCTCCTTAGCAGTTAGGAAACATTTTTTTAACTCTTGAAAAACAGCAACAAAAAAAATCCTATAATCTTTTGCAAGGAAAATGGGGCTGCTTGCTATTTCTTGGTACCTTTGGTGATTTCTAGGCCCTGTGTTACATTATGAAATGATAGGCCCTTTTTTTTTACTAAGGGGGAAACCACAAATGTGACCTCTAGAAGGTCATGTTTATGCTAAATACATTTATAAAGTACCTGGTCTTATATATCCAGGTACTATGTTGTTAAGTGTTCGTGAACACAGCACTGTCTCCCAGGAATTTATATTCTAGGGGGGAAGTTACTTACAGTGGTTGGCAAATTCTCTATTAAGGCTCTGGGAAGGCAGGTATGTAGTACTTTATTTTGCCCACATCTGACGAAACACTTTCACAAAATGATGATTTTGAACTGATTTGGGGAGAAAGGGAGCTGGCATTTGAGGCAGAGGGGAAGCAGCATTTGCCAAGAAAAGATATGGCAGTTTTAAGGGAGTGCAATTATTTTTGTAAGGGGGCGCTGCAGTGGGTGTAGGGGTTTATTGGAGGGATGACAGGAGATGAGACTGGAAAATAAATGAAGACAGGATTGTAAAGGACCCTTTCACCAAACTAAGGAGATAGGCCTGTTGAAGGATTTAAAATAAGGCAGCAGCATGACCAGATTTGTGTTTTAGGAAGAGCCCTCTGACAGTAGGTTGAAGAATGGGTGGAGAGACTCAATCTATCTGTAGGCAGCAAGATGAGTTAGCAGGTTATTGCAATAGTCCAGGCAACAAGTTACAAGGTCTTAAATAAAGCTGTGGTTGTGAGGATGGAGGTGAGGTGATAAATAGGAGCACTGTTAGGAAGTAGAATCAATAGATCTTTGCAAGCAATTGGATGTGCAGAGTGATGAAAAAGGAAGAGTCAGGGATAACTCCCAAACTCCTGGTTTGGACACCTAGGTAGAGAATTCTGTTGTTAACCAAAATGAGAAAAACAAAAGGAAATGTTTGGCAGTGAACCAATAATTTAAAAAATATTTATTAAGTACCCCATTGTGTTGAGTGCACAGATACGATGGTCAATTTTATATGTCACCTTGGCTGGGCCATGTCACTCAAATATATGGTCAAACATTATTGTAGATGTTTCTGTGAGTTTTTTTTTTTTTTAATGTGATTGAGATTTTAATCAGTGGACTTTGAGTAAAGCAGATTGCTCACCCTGATGTGGGTGGGCCTCACCCAATCAGTTGAAGGCCTGAATTGAACAGAAGATCGACTTTCCCCAAGCAAGGGGAAATTCTGCAGCAGACATTCTTCAGACTTGAACTGTACTATGGGGGTGGGGGGAGGTCTCTCATGGATCCCCAGCCTGCCGGTCCACCCTGCAGATTTTGGATTTGCCAGCTTCCCATACTGCATGAGCCAATTTCTAAAAATTAATCTCTTTCTATGTGTTTCTACATCCTACTGGTTCTGTTCCTTTGGAGAACCCTGACTATACAACAGGCTTTGGGGTCACTCTGCATGGCTCTGAATCCTGTTCTGGCCATTGCCCAGTGATCTCACTATGTGACAACATGAGTGGACTTCTCAGAGCCCAACTTGCCTCATTTGTAAACTGAGAACAACAATATTCTTCACTTCTATTGTTCTTGTGATGATTAAAAGAGAAAATCCATGTAAAGTTTTAAGCTTAGGATCTAGCAGGCAGTAAGCTCCTAATAAATGTTTGCCATTATTATAAACAAGGAAACATTTACAGATTAGTGTTAATGACTAATGACAGCTCAGATTATTACCTTTCCCAGGAGGGATTTAGTGACATTGGGGATCAGAGTTTTCCATTAGAAGAATTAGCCTCTTAGCTCATTGAACTAATAGGTAAATATTCATTGAACGGTTGAATTACTTCCTGGCACCAGTGAGTGGGATCAGAGAAACACAGTGGGTTAGAAAGGGAGAAACTGAGGTCCAGAGAGATGCATGACTTAGTAAAGGTCGTAGAATGAGTTATTAGAAAGTCTAGTACCAGGACTCAGATGTTCTGGCTCTTGTCTTGTGCCCTTCTCTTGGAGCAAAGGGCATCTGCCCCCAAAACCACACTGTGTGGCCCATCTCCAGGCTGCCAAGTCAGCCCTTGCAGAGCAAACTATGTTATACCCTTCTTTGTGTAGCAAAGTACAGGATAGTCATCTGGCAGCTGGTTTGGTCCAATCCTTAAAGGGCTTATTCCTAAATGGACCCAAACGTGTAAAGGCATTAGAATTTTTAAAAAAATAAAAATATTTTCAGGCTTATCAGCCTATGTGAATATGGAACAAAAGAAGACAGAGTCGTATATTTTGTTCTCTTTCTTTTCTGGTCCAGCCACTTGCACATGTAGGTGTGGTCAGTGTGGACACACTGATTCTTTGTTTACTCTCTCTCAATCCCCTGTCATTCGGCCTCTTTTCTACTCATTCTTGTGAAATTACTCTCTTGGAGGCTGTCTCTCTGAGGCCAAGTCCAAGGCCTTTACCAGCCCTCTTCCTTCTTGACCCTCTGCGTCTTCCACTGCGGCCGATACCTTCTTCTGGAAACTGTCTTTTTTAATAGCGGGCAGAGCTCCTTGTGCTATGTTTCCCTCTTGGCACCTTTATCTCCTCCCACCCCAGTTGGAGGAGCTGTTCTTGGCAATGTCGTCCAGGTTTTCACTTTGAACCATCATCTGTGTGTTGATGACTCCCCAGATGAGATGTTTGTCCTGGTGTCTCATCGAAGCTCCAGACTCAAGCTCTCTCATTCATATTCATGCTCACTCTCTTCTTCCCCCTCCTCCCTCCCAGTCTGGGCCAGGCACAGAACTAGGTAGAGGGGTTACATACGAAGACCACAGGTTTTGCCTTCAGAGCGCAGGTTAGCGGAGGGGAGAGATGGATGTTGACTCACACAATCACAGCAGTTCTAACAGTTTGAAAGTGCAGATGAAGGGCTTCCCTTATGGCGCAGTGGTTAGGAATCTGCCTGCCAATGCAGGGGACACGGGTTCGAGCTCTGGTCTGGGAAGATCCCACATGCCGCGGAGTAACTAAGCCTGTGCACCACAGCTACTGAGCCTACGCCCTAGAGCCCGTGAGCCACAACTACTGAAGGTCGCGTGCCTAGAGCCCATGCTCCACAACAAGAGAAGCCGCGGCAATGAGAAGCCCGTGCGCCACAACAGAGAGTAGCCCCTGCTCGACGCAACTAAAGAAATCCCGTGTGCAGCGACGAAGACCCAACACAGCCAAAAATAAATAAATAAATACATTTATTAAAAAAAAAAAAAAGTGCAGATGAAGATGTGCCTAAGATGCTGGGGGAACAAAGGTAAAGTAAGGTCACAGATGTTTAATTCTCTCTGGGTAGGGGTGATGCCAGGCTTGGTTCCGTGAAGCCAGTATGAGTTGAACTGTGAAGAATGAGAAGGCATTAGCCAGGAGAAAGGGCTCTAGGGACTACCCTGCACAATTGCACAGGGATGGAGAGGCACGTGTTTGCAATGGCTGGGGTACAGGCTACATGGAGTGTAGGGATGGAATAAGTAAGAGGGAATAGGCTTGGAATATGGGCAAAGGCTAGCTCAGAAAGGACCTTCTGTGCTATTCTAGGGTTTTGTTGTTTTTTTAAAACTACCTGCTCGACATCTCTAATTAGCATTTCATTGTTATAATCTCTGTGACTGAAATGATCTTTTACTTCAAATATTTCTGTTCACCACATTAAATTTCAGCTAATGAGGGGATACCTAGTGGTGGGTGTTTTGCTTACAGAATAAGTTCATTTCTGGTAAAGGGAAGAAGGGCTGCTTTTGCTAGCAAGCCTTGGACCCAATCCAAAACTGGCTTAAATAATAAGTGCATTTTTCTTCTTCCATCACGAGAAGGTTGGAGGTATGTCAACTCCACAGTTGGTTATGTCAATGTCCAACTAAGGCAGCATGGGTTTTACTTCTTTCTGCTCTGCTGTCCTTAGAAGGTGGGGTTTCTCGTCATCCTTCTGCCCTCATTGTCTCATTGTAGGAGGTCCAGGTATCACATGCAGATGGCAACATCTATAGAGAAACAAAGGGAAATTTCTCTTTACGAATATCTCCATTTTTTTAAGAGCAATAATCCTTTTTCAGAAACCTCCAGAAGAACCCCCCCTCCCTGCAACATGTTTTTTTGGCCAGAATTCTGTCATAAGCCTATTCCTAAATCAGTAGGGAAGTGGAAGCACAATGAGAGAGTTAGACTATGCATGCTCACTGGTGACAGAATTGCCACATAGGGACAAGAATTGGTTTGGGGTGCGGGGAGGGTTAGTTTCTTATGCTGCTATTAGAAAGTACCACAAACTTAGGGGCTTAAAAACAACACAGATTTATGATCTTATAATTCTGGATGCCAGAAGCTCAAAATGTGTCTCACTTGGCCAGAATTGAGGTGTCAGCAGGGTTGTATCCCTCTAGAGGCTCTAGGAGAAAACCCTTGCTTTTTTCCTCTTTTGGAGGCTGCCTGCATTTCTTGGCTTATGGCCCCCTTCCTCCGTCTTCAAAACCAATAATGACCAATTGAGTGTTTTCAAGATGCCGTTTCTCTTTCTGATCTTCTGCCTCCTTTTCCCCGTTTAAGGAACTTTGCGATTCCACTGGATGTACCAGGATAATTCAGGATAATCTCCCCATCTGAAATTCAGCAGAATAGCAGCCTCAATTCCATCTGCAACCCTACTTCCCCCTTGCTGTATAACCAAACATATTTACAGAATCCAGAGATTAGCATGTGGAAATGCTTAGGGGGCCATTATTCTGCCTGCCACAGGGACAAAAAGACTTAGATGTTACAACGGTTCATGGTCCCCCAAAGGGCTACATAAACAGCTGTACAGTATATCTGTGGTATTAAAATATCATGGGAGGAGTTTGGGGAGTATTTGAGTAAAAACACGTCTACAAAGATTTCATGAGGGGACAGTGAAAGAAAGAAGGTTGAGAAATACTGAGGTAGACTAATTAAACCAAGATCTACCAGTGGGGCACGGGGGGGGGGGCCATTGTGCCCCGAGGCAAGTGGCCTGTGCTACCTGAACAGCCCACTGGCAAGGGGGAAGAGGAAAGGGCTGTTGGGTCTACAGGTCGGGAGGATCTGCTCCAGGGGAATGACCTGAAGCCGAGGCAAGAAAAAGGGTGATCAGTAATTGGACAACCGGCAGAGAGCCATTAACTTTGGCAGGGATGAAGCCATGAAAAATCCAGATGGTTTCTGCCACCGTTTGTTCTGCCTCTCCAGAGGCAGATTTTTTTTTTTAATTTGCTTTTATTTTATCTTTAAATAAACAAAATGATGCAGTATCTTATCCTTAGAAAGCATCAAAGTTTGCCACTGGCTTTAAAAAAATATATAAATGATGTTGCATAATACTTCAGTTGTGCTTATATATGTCACCATTGGACGGCTTGATGTCAGAACATTTGGAAGACGAGCTCAAAATGGTTGATTAGAAATGTGATAATGAAATTTCCTATTTCTTTCATACATGCTTTTCTTTGTATGGGTATCATTTTTTTTTCTTTTTCACTAACCAATTGTTCCATTACTTCATGAACTGCTCACAAAGCCTTGGAAAATTACTGCTAATTCTAAAATAATTGTACCATTTACCATTACTCAGTCAGGAAAAATGGGCATTTCTGTATGCTTTTGCAATATTTAGATAGGCTGTTACATCTCTTCCTTTAAAATAGTCCTGATTGCAATGCAAATTGCAAGCTGTGATGCCCTCACTAAAGATTGGAATGGCAACAACTTCGTCTGGTTGATATCCTCTGTTGACAGCGGGTGCTTCTGAGAGCTATGCTCAGTCATCTTGGGTCTCTTCACTAAGAGGACCAGTGTGTGGTCTTTCCAACTAAGGCAGGACTTTGCATCATCATATAGTCATTCCCGGGACACACGTGCCTTCTCTGTCTATCAGGAGTTATGATCGCCCTCTGCTGCCAATTGTCTCCACCATTCTGTCAGGCTTGGTACTGAGATGGGGGAAGCTGCTCACCGAACACTGAATTCAGTCCCACAGACAGTATTAAATGCCTGTTCTATGCCAGGGTCTGTGCTGGTGCGGGGGCTAAAAGGCCTTGGTCTGTGTCGCTGGGCAGCTGTAGTCTAACAAAATGGATGAACGACAGGACCGTGGTGCAGAAGTGCCGCGAAGGCACAGATGGAGGAGTGGAAAGGAGGATCGAGGAAGTCTGCAAAGAGCACATGATGTTTCATCTGCATCTTGTTAGTGCAGCGCGTTAAGAACATGCCGTTTTAAATAAAAGCCTCTTTCTAAGGTGGGCCGAAGGAATTTGGATAAGCCTAGAACTGCATTTAAGAATAGAACTTGCGAGGGCTTCCCTGGTGGCGCAGTGGTTGAGAGTCCGCCTGCCGATGCAGGGGACACGGGTTCGTGCCCCGGTCCGGGAGGATCCCACATGCCGCGGAGCGGCTGCGCCCGTGGGCCGTGGCCGCTGAGGCTGCGCGTCCGGAGCCTGTGCTCCGCAACGGGAGAGGCCACAACAGTGAGAGGCCCGCGTAACGCAGAGAAAAAAAAAAAAGAATAGAACTTGCAACAGCTAAGTTTCTCTGGATAAGAGTTCCTCAACCCCATGACATTTGGGGCTGGATAAACTGGCTGTTGCGGAAGCCTGTCCTGTGCACTGTGGATGTTTAGCAGCATCCCTGGTCTCCACCTTCTAGGTACCAGTAGCACCTGACTCATGACAGCCCAAAATGTCTCCAGACATTGTTGAATGTCCCCTGGGCGGGGGGTGGGGGGGCGAGAATCACTGCAGCTGAGGATCGCTGCTCTAGATAGTAGATTGAGAAGAATACAGAATCCCAAATACCCTAAAAAGAGAAGGAAGGGATAACAAGAAAATGGGAAAGAAGAGGAAAGAGGAGTCAGGGAGAGGGTAAAAAGTTAGGTTACCAAGGAGCTTACCTTGCCAGTAAAAAGATCGCTGAAGGAAGGCACTTGAAAAACAGGCATGTCTGCTGGCCAGTTTGAAGTGATTTGCCTTGTTTCATAGGAAACAGCCTCACCCAAAGCTTCTCATACACAAGGTGGTCTTCTGTGAGCGGTTTTGTTTTGGGTGGGAGGCTTTTTTTTTTTTTTTTTTTGCGGTACGCGGGCCTCTCACTGTTGTGACCTCTCCCGTCACAACGGGATGAATCCTTAAAAAACCTGAAGTATAACTGGTGTGACTCCGGTTGTTCACTTGGACGGGACATCTGTTTATAGTGCCTGAGCCAGACCAGCTCAACTAATGTCAAACCCACATCTGGGAGGGACACCAGGGCCAGACCTGGAGCGAAGGACCCCATGACAGCCTGAAGCTCCCATCAGCTACCCGACCTCTGGAGGAGCCCTGCCACATCTTGCTCTTCAGGGACTCCTTAAAGGGCGTTAAAGTCAGGGTGCCGTCGTAGGAGGAAACAGAAGGGACACGAGAATGCCGTAGCCTGGGTGTCCTAGAAGCTTCCTAAAGCTGCTTCTGCCTCGTCTCCTTGTGGACACTCTCTGTTCTCTCTGTTTTCCTGGGCTTGGAGCCACACCCATTTTACTATCTATTCACTGTTGATAATGATGACTCAAAAGTGGCCTTCTGCTCTTGAGTGCCTGACTGTTGGCTGTGCTTTCAAGACGGGTTTGAACGTGGAACAGAAGTAGAGGATTTGTGTTCCTGTTGCATATTAGAGCATTACAAGTCTGTTTGTGCACAGAGCAGAGAAGATTTTTAGGGCAGTGAAACTACTCTGTATGATGTCTTAATGGTGGGTGCAGGTTATTATACATTTGTCCAAACCCAAAGAATGTACAACACCAAGAGTGCACCCTAATGTAAACTATGGGCTGCTGGTGATGATGTGTCAGTGTAGGCCGTCAGGTGTAACCAGTGCACCACTCTGGTGGGAGTTGTTGATAATGCCGAGGCTGTGCATGTTGAGGGCAGGGATATATGGGAAATGTCTGTCGTTTCTGTTCAGTTTTGCTGTGAGCCTAAAACTGCTCTAAAAAAATGAAGTTCACTTTTAAAAAGTCAAGTTGCCTTTATTTTTGGTTTCTTTCGGCTTTTCCATCCCTCTCTGAGACTCAGAGCTGTCTTAATGAATCTTTTACCACACTGTGGGAAGTTGTTCACCAATTTCTGCTTTAACGCAGCTGTTGGACACTCAAGCTGTCTGCTAGCCAAACTGGCTTTCCACCAACCACCTTTTCCAAGCTTCTGTCTCTTAAATACAATGTTTTTGACTAGACTAAGCATACCAAACAGTCTTTTAACACTTTTAAAGCATGTATTTGCCACCATACAATTCAGTTCAATAAATATCTTAGCCCTTTCTCTGCAGAAGGCCTTCTGCTAGGTGCCTCTGGGTTGTATAAAGATGACAAGAAGCTATGCTGCCCTTTTCAGTTTGAACTCCAGTGGGAGCTTAAGAGGTAAGTGTGAGTGGGCCTCCCTTCTTGAGGATCATACCTCCAGCCCAACTGCTGGCTCTTTGCCTGCCTGCCCCTCCTCCCCCATTAATGGGAAGAGTCCCCTTGGCAGTTGCTTCAAAAACAGGACAGGGGGCTTCCCTGGTGGCGCAGTGGTTGGGAGCCCGCCTGCCGATGCAGGGGACACGGGTTCGTGCCCCAGTCCGGGAAGATCCCACATGCTGCGGAGCCTGCGCGTCCGGAGCCTGTGCTCCGCAACGGGAGAGGCCGCAACAGTGAGAGATCCGCGTACCGCAAAAAACAAAACAAAACAAAACAGGATAGGACTATGTTCATAAACTAGGTTCAACAAGTTCTTGGCAGGCTCTGTAGGTCACTGCTACCCTCCTCCACTTACTGCATCTGAAAACCAAGAAGGTAGATTTAAATCATGGACAATGGGACAAATAACCCTATTTATTTCTGGTTTCTCTGTTTTTGTCATACCACTTCCCCCACTGCTTTCCAATGAAAACAATATATGAATGCATTTATCCAGTAAATATATTATTGTATTTCCACCAATTTAAAAAAAAATTGTTTATTTATTTTTGGTTGCATTGGGTCTTCGTTGCCGCACGCATGCCTTCTCTAGTTGAGGTGAGCGGGGGCTACTCTTCGTTGCGGTGCGCGGGCTTCTCATTGTGGTGGCTTCTCTTGTTGCGGAGCACGGGCTCTAGGTGCGTGGGCTTCAGTAGTTGTGGCACATGGGCTCAGTAGTTGTGGCTCGCGGGCTGTAGAGCGCAGGCTCAGTAGTTGTTGTGCGCGGGCTTAGTGGCTCCGCGGCATGTGGGATCTTCCCAGGCCAGGGCTTGAACACGTGTCCCCTCGGCAGGCGGATTCATAACCACTGAACCACCAGGAAAGTCCCATTGCCACCAATTTTATTTTAATCCATTCATTTCATTTTATTAGACTACTGGTACAGCCATATTTTGTGCACTGTGATCCATTAGCTATGTCATAGTAGGGACTATCTAATTCGAATGGATTTTAGGCTTAACTCGAGGTAATGCTGCATTTTACTATGGAAAACAATATTTGTTGCCCATGATTTCTCATTTTAGGGGTCCACAGTCTGTAGCTGGGCAACCTATAGATTGAACTTCAGTCTTACCTGGTGAAAATGTAAGAAGCTGGCTGTCACCATTCCATTTCCCACCTCTGCCACTAGTTCTTTCCCAGCAACATGACTGTGGGCAGTGTTTCCTACCCCAGCAACCTCGGGAAAATAAAATAAGCCTCCATACAAAATCAGTAGGGACCCTCACATTAGGTGTGGCTATCTGGGGTAGGAAATACGCCTGTAATGCTGAGAGTACAATGAATTTCAAGAATACACGAAGGGGGAAGCTGGCTTTCCGTTGGAACACCCCACCGGCAGGGCAGGGATGCTATCAGTAAATGGGACACTAACGAGAACCCGAAGAGTATCCGGAATTCCAGAATTTCCAGTGAAGAGATCAGGGTATAGCCTTAGACAGAGCTTGACTGTGTCAGTGGATTCAAAACCATGGCAGGCTCGAAGGTACTGACATTCAGGAGAGGAAGGTGCCAACAGATGATGGCATTAGTGTAATGTTTAAAGGAGGGAGGAGAACATGTAGAAGGCAGTTAGTGTATATCCAGCAGTGTTAGGAGAGAGGGCGAGTAGGTAGGATGGAACCTTATGGCCCTATGGGCAAGGCAACTTGTGTAATGGGAAAGGATGCTTTACATTATCTCAAGAGGCATATCCCAAAGTCATGTTTTCATTTCAAGTGATAGTGAAGTGTGTGAGTATTGATTAGTGTGAGCCAGTTCCCAGGTGTTTGTCAAAGTCGCTGGACGTACAAAGCTGAGGATCATTGCTCGGAACAGGGCAAGTGGGGACATCCCAGAAGCTGTGTCCCCAGAGGAGGAGCAATACTCTACTTCATTCCCTTTCAACACACACATCTGTGACCCTCTGCTGTCCTTGTCCTTTGCCTATATTGCACAATTTCATGCTCAGATGCGATGCGTGAATGAGAATTGGAAATGTAAAAAATGGACGATGTGGAATTAAATTTTCATAAATGGCAAAAAGGCTGAGTCTTACATAGAAGTCCCACAAAGCCTTCCTGTACCCCACTAATGGTGCCTGTACTCTGGATCATAATTAATCAGAATATTATTTTATTTCTACCTTCTATTATTTAAAAAGCCCAATATTATTTGGAATATCCGATGAATTCAGCATACTATTGTATTGCCATCTGGGCTTATCATCTTGGACTTCCATTTCCAAGTCTTATTGAACCAAACACATTACAGCAATTTGTACGCGAAACATTCCAGCATCACTAAAACTTCTATAGTCCTGAAAGCGCAAGTTAAAGCATACGCCTTTGCTTACTTAAGGTTTTATTAATGTTACAGTCCTATCTGCAGAAGACTTTTCTTTTCAAGGACAAAGATTCGTTACAGAAACTTCAAATTACTTAAGAGCTACTGACTCATACTTGACAGGATTTTCTGTCTAGTTAGAGGAGCACAGTTTTACCATGTGCATAAAAATGTGTGAGGGAGACTTCATGCTTCAGAATCTGGGCTGGGTCTTTCATTGGGTCCCTGATCTGGTGGGTTACTCCTTCCCCATGACCACTGAGAGCCTGGGTGGCTCGTAAAGTTTGAACTCAGAATGCTTTCATGCTGCTTCTACCAAAACCAGTCTTTGCTGGATCAGCTTTCGTTTGGCTTGGGGAAAACCAAACCAACCCGCCTATGCCATCAGACAAAGTAAATTCCCTTGGCCCATACTTTTGCCTCTCCTGAAAGAGTAGGTGGAAACTTCTAAGCTAACAGCAAACTCCGAAGCCCTTTGAAAGTGTTCATCTGCTCAAAACCCATTCCCATCGTAAACATCCTGAGCAGCCATCCTCGGGGTTTCACTGATGGGATGCAGGCCGTCTTTCTCTGTGCTAACTCATCTGCCCCCTTTGGATTCATGGTCCATTACTCTGTTCTTCCTGTTCATGTGGTCAGACTGACCCAGAGGCAGGCCTCCACCCTGAAGGCCTTTTGTGTGGCTGATGCTCTTCAGCTGTTAAGTGATTTCTCCCCTAATAGGTCCCTCCAGTCCCTAGAAGTGTTACCCTCTGCAAAGGTTTTCCCAGTGGCCTGGAAGGCAGTGATATTTGTTCCTGCCTCTTGGGCAGAGGAAGGCTGCCTTCCTCCAGCTGTGGCAGTGATGAATGACTGACTTCTCTCTCCTTATTCCCCCTTCACTTTCCCTCCCCTCCTCTTGGAGCTGTCTCTATAGAATACTACTTTTTGAAGCAATTGGTGGTCTAGCTTCACCTCCCTTGGTCCCCTGCCAAAATAAAAGAAAGAAGCTAGAAGAGCATCTGACTTTACCTCGCCCTTCTTCAAAACCCGCTTAAAAATAATGTTTAAGGTTTAACATGTGGGCTGGAAAAACACCTAGAGCTTTCTACCTTCAATTGTACTTTTTACCTCTCTATGAAACATTCTTTGTGTTTCTTTATGTTTCAGGGTAGCTGTATGTTTTATTCATTCAATCTTGCTGAATTAATAATCATTTGTTGGGTGTCTATACGTGTGGTGATACATGTGGTGTTGAGCCAGAAGCTAAAAAAGAGATATGATAAGAGGATTCAGCATTTAGTAGGTAGGACAGGCAAGAAACACACATAAAATCCTTTTGAAACAGTACAAGGAAGCATATAATTCGGTTCAAGAGCAAATGATGCAGATATAAATGCTAAAAAGTTTCTGAGTAAAGGAGACCAGTATACTCTGGAGTGAGTGGGAAAAAAAAAATCCGCAAACACAGGGAGACCTTGGAGAGTCTTAGATGCTGGGCTCAGGGGATGTACTTTATTCTGTAAAAGTGGGAAACTTTTTGGAAGTATGCGAGCATCCTCAAAGCATCTTGTGGGAAGAGATGAGCAGGCAAGAACTCTTTGTGGCTGTGAAGGAAGTGGCTCCATAAAATGTAAATTAAAAGCCTGTTCAGACAGGGAGAGCCTTTTGAGACTTTCAAATCAAGTGACAACGAAGGAGGGAAAACGCTTGCCAAAGCCCAGAGGGTTGGTTGGGTAGACATAGATCGTACAGGGTGATGTTTGAGGGGACCAGGTATTGAGCAGGTGAGCATGGAAACTGTAGACAGAATGGGGGATGCCAGGTGAAAGCCGTGGAAACAGAGCATAAGCCTCACTACATCTCGATGACCAGAGTGCCAGCACTGAAGACATCTTAAGAACTGAGACATCAAAGGGAATGGAGAAAAACGGATGAATTCAGGAGATATTTATCAGCAGTATCCATGGCATTCCACAGCTGGGCATGTGGGAACAGAGAGGGAAAACCCTCGACAGTAAGGATTTTCTATTTTTACCAGACTTAGTTTCCATTGTGGGATCTGATATTCAATTTGAAATATCTTGAACAGAGAGAAGGCCAATGTGACTTATTTCTGCCCAAAGAAAAAAAGGTAGAGAAAAAGTCAACCATGAATCTCAACTGTGGCCATATTTTAATCTACTAATTTGAGTTCTCTTTTGAGTTACAGTGTTTCGCATTATCTCTGAACTGACCTCTACAAATATGAAGAGGAATAGGAAAGACTTCTGAGTTGCCAGGCTGGGTTGTTTCCATCTAGCTTTTGATCTGTTCCAACTAATGAAGGCCCCATCAGGGGCTAGTAAAGGAGGCTTGTTGTGGGTGATGCAGAGAAGGTAGCTCTAAATGGTCTTAAATTAATATCTGTTCACCTTCATGCTTGACTTTGACTGAGCCTAATGGCATCAACGCACAAAGAAGACAGGACGAGGTGGTCTTCAATCATTATCTGAAAGCCAAGTCTGTAAGAAAAAAGTCCAGTTTTAAGCTCATTAAGGGATACCGCTGAATACTCTAGGATATCAAATCAACCATTGAAAACCTTTGAAAGTTGAGTTGAAAATGAGAACATTTTTGAAATCTTTTTAGATTCAGTTTTTGAAGTGAGTAAAACTCAGAGCTTTAAAATTTTTTTCCCCAGCCATGTTGAAGAGGGCATTAAAGGCCGTTTGCTTAAACTACTTACGTCAAGTCTAAGAAGTTAGTTTGGAGAAAAAAACGTCTTCGGCAGTAATGTTATTTTCTGTAGTATAGTAAGTGTGATTCAGAGCCTGAAACTCATAGGAAACACAGTCTACAGATCCTGGTATATGGATACTTTGGGGGGTAAAACCAAGGTACCTATTATGATACATCATTGAATGCTATTGGAACCTCAAGAAGTAATTAACCTGTCCAACATCTTTTTGGTTAGGATTATAATGTTACCCAAAAGGGGAAAACTTCCTTTTCTTATACAGTTTAATGGCTAAAGAGTGTGGGCTTTGGAGAAAGATAGACACAGGTTCACGCCTTATCCCTGCTGTTACCAACTCTGGGACCTTGGGCTATTTTCTAAGTTTTAGTTTCTTCGTCTGTGACATGGGGATAGTCATAGTTTCTACAGCCCAGAATTATTGTGAGTGTTCAACTGTATCTATATCTATCTACCTACCTATCTAATGTGCTTGGGTTAGTCCTGGCATTTGGTAACAGTTCTTAATTTTCAGCAATAATAAACATCAAAGTTAAGGAAAATAATCCCTGTGCTAGCTCCTTTTATCCAACAAGCTCCTAGGATGGATCCTAGTTTCCAGCGACTTGGAAAGTCTTTACATGGACAAAAGGTATGAGAAGAATTATTGACTGTATTGACTTTTACACACTATTAGGAGAGGACTCCCGATTTCTGTCACTTTTATTATTGTTCAGAAATGGTGGTGAACTCTGTTATCATCCACTTGATACTTGTGTTGGGGATATAAGTAAAACTCAACTTCAGAGGTTTTTAAATGTAGTCTTCATCCTCCTACCTGAAAATCATGACTTTTACTTAGAGGACAGTCAAATCCAGTGAGGTGTTCAGAATGGAGCTTGTCGTCTAGAATGATCCCTGTGTAGAAACAAGCTTACTTGTAGACAGACACACACGTAAGTGAGGAGATGAATTGGATCTCCAGGTGCATTTTAGAACTTTTCAAGTACAAATATCAGGTTGTCTCTACCAGATATCCATTTATTCTGATAAATAGTATTTTAAAAAGACATTTCAATTTTGAAGGTTAAGATAAATGTAAAAGACAAAGAAAATGACCTGAATTACTTCCCATCAGGCTGCTACTGAGATTGTTAATAAAGGGTGATAATGAACATTTTTTTCCAAATTTGAGTGACCTATTTGTTCATTTGCAGACAGGATATTGGCAGGGAAAAAAGAAAGGAAAATTACTAACATTTGTTGAATATCTACCAGCGTCAGACGTAGCATTCTCCATTTGTTATCTTATGTCATTCTCACAAAAGCCCTGCCGATTGTGAGCTATGCTGCCTATTTTCCAGATGACGAAAGTTTGTCTCATGGTGATTATGAAACAAGTCAAGATCCTGTATTTACAAGTAGAGTAAATGGGTGCCCCAATCATGACACATGTGAGGGAATGTTGTCTCCTTTAGTGAAAATACATGAGTGTTTTGAGTATCACTAATGTGTAGTTCCAGGAGAGGAAACTTCTGGTGGGAGGAACTGAATGTTGACGGTTCTACTTTCCCCTTGGGGTTCTCTCATCACCTGCTCCTCTGACTACACAACCAACACCCAGACCCCCAAGTCATATTCTCAGGTTCCGCTCTTTGCAGAAAACAGGATTTCCTAAGCACGAGGGGGAGGTTTCTTGATATCGGTTATAACAGGTGCAGCAGTGTACTCTGGCTGCCCGTGGAGAGAGTGGAAAAGAACTCCGGTTGCCTTTTAATGAAAAGCGCTTCAGTATAATAGAAACTCCGAGTGCTCAATTTTCGGGTGTTTAGTGACACATAGAGACTTTTCCTTCACAAAAGCACAGACGCCCTATAACTCTGGTGCGGTCCTTATCTCCTTATGTCAGTGCTTCAGGGGGAGGGCTACTCTCCCCACCCACGTTCAAGTCTGAAGCGGTGCCTCTGGGTTTAAATGAAGGCATAAGAAGAGCTGACCCATCAGCCTAGCAGAGGCGCACAAAGGGAAGCTGGGTGCGGGGACTGGGCTTCCGGATGTCTTCTTCCCATGTTGCTCCAAGCTCTGTTGTGTGGGACCATCTGTGCCCCAACTGCAGACTCAGCCTGCCTCCAGCTCTGGGGCCAATCCTGTCCTCAGTGGGGCAGGGGGGTGGATCTTAAAAGCTTTCCTACTCTTGTATTAAACCAAGCATGGCATCTAGGTGTCTAGTCCAGCTCCAACCTTGTGTTCTGGCTCCAGGGATGCAGCTTTTGCCCTGTTCCCAGGAGCGAGTTCTCCTACATATGTGCTCCAGTTCCAGTGGGAGGTTTCCCCGCAACCTGAATCTAGGGAAACCAACCTGGTTTGTCCAGGGCTGTCTCAGTTTTAGCACCAAAGGTCCCATGTCCTGGGACATCTTGCAGTCCTAGGCATTCCAGAAAGGTCAGTCACCCTACCAGCCCCC
Organism: Monodon monoceros; assembly: GCF_005190385.1. NCBI lineage: Eukaryota > Metazoa > Chordata > Mammalia > Artiodactyla > Monodontidae > Monodon > Monodon monoceros. Next base: position 80,573,279 of record NW_021703776.1, on the reverse strand, counting down.
ACGTGGATAATGTGGCTAGCATGCCCATGGCACAAGGCCTGGCACGTTTCTTGTTCAGTTTGAAGCCTCAGGCTAAATTGCTGCAATACTCTTTAGTTATTGCTGAGTGCGTTAATAAACCGAGCGTGGCATTCTGGATGCCAGGTCCCCTAAAGAATGTGATTTTACTTATCAAAGCACCCACATCTTTTGAGCACGAATTCTAAGTGACTAAAATTTCAATTCATTAAAGAGTACTGTTAATACCACGTATTTTGAGACGTTATCCTTGAGTAATAGGAGGGGGGAGGAAGGGGTGGGGAAATCTCATGTTTGACTATATTAGGGTAAATGTTTTATTTAGTGGGAAAGCATTCTGCTCTGTTGTTTGCTTTCATTGGTCTAAAGGGATCAGACGTGTACAGTTATCTAACTATGTGCAATTATAAATCATATCTCCCCCTGTTGTTCTCCCTAAATCACAAGTCACCTTTGCTGGAGCTTTGTCTAAAAGCATGTTTTATGTGATCCTTAGAGTGTTATTTGTAAGTAAAACAATAATAGCGACTGAGATGAAAATAAAAATTATTGTAACAAAATGATTTACTATGGAGCTGGTAAAGAAGGGACCTGACATATTGTTCTAAATTGGATGGAGTTTACATTTGCTATAAAAGAAATGTCAGTTTTTTCTAATGACACTTTTAATTGCTTGCAATAATGCGGGATAATATCCTTTAAAGCAAAGGGGAGACATTGAAGCATAATGAGGAACTCTCAAGAGCAGATTATAGAACTAAAGCATAGCTTTTATCCATCATAGGCAGTCTTGGCGAGACAGAGAAGGAGAGGGGGGAGGAGAGAAAGCTAAAGAGAGTATTCCAGATAGTTTCTCCAATCAAGCTAAATACTGAATGGGCAAAACGAACTCTCACAACATTCGCTTACAGTGAGGTGAGTCTCCTTTAAGAATTTGAAACAAAGAGTAATTCTTTTTTTTTTTTTTTTTTTTTTTGCGGTACGAGGGCCTCTCACTGTTGTGGCCTCTCCCGCTGAGGAGCACAGGCTCCGGGCGCGCAGGCTCAGCGGCCATGGCTCACGGGCCCAGCCGCTCCGCGGCATGTGGGACCTTCCCGGACCGGGGCACGAACCCGTGTCCCCTGCATCGGCAGGCGGACTCTCAACCACTGCGCCACCAGGGAAGCCCAAAGAGTAATTCTTGATTGGGTAGAAATCTGTTTGCTGTTTACATGAACTGTCACATGGCAGGAGTCATTTTACGCAGAATAAATACAGCACCTGTTATTACTAGATGTGCAGCTTCCTTGGCTCACAGAGAGGATGGGTATGTATTGCAGAAATGCTTGCAGGTGATTTGGTTCCTGAGACAATGAGCATTCTCCCTCTAGAAGTGGTAGCTTATGATGTTCCTTTAGCAGGGACTCCTGTGAGAACCCCTGGCCACTGGTGGCAGGTGGCCAAGAAACATGGAGAGAAGAGCTGAACCATGGCATGGAGGGGTGTGGGAGCTGCGTGCGGAGCACAGCGACTGTTTTAAAAAGCCATTGGCATCAATATTGATCACGCTGCTAGAGAATTGTGGGTGCTGAGGACAGAACAGATATTTTGGGGGGAGAATCTCAGTGCCACCACTAAATAGCTCGACAGCTTTAGGCAAATCACTTCCCCTCTCTGTGCCTGGTTGTCTTCACCTATAAAATAGGCTGGGTTAATATTACCTCCCTCCCAGGATTGTTTTGAGCATCAGATGAGATGATGTCTGAGAAAGTACTTTGTAAACTCTTAAATGCTACACAAAGGTTAACTATTTTCCCATAATGTGGTTTATAATTGCATGTGTTTAGGTATCCATGAGTCACAACGTTACCTCCAAAAGTTAGGGCCTGGTAGAAGTTGCTCTGTGACGCAGATATTAGTCCTCTCCCTGGGTAGAAGCATTATAAAAGGTTAGCACTATATTAAGTAATAGATCTATTGCTCTACTAAATTATTCATGATTATGTGTTCAGTGAACGATCAGTCTGATTGAAAAAATTGTCAGGTGTTCTCAGGGCTCTGGAGAGGAGGCTGATAAATGACATAAGGTTTCTTCAATGTGATCACTTTGCTACTATTAAAGATTAAGAAAAGCCAATTACTGTAATCTCTGTGAAAAAAAATGTCATCAAGTTATAGTCTGGAATGTTAAAGGAATTATCCCTTTTTGAAGGTTTTTTTTTTTTTTTTTAGCAAATCAAATCTTTTCAGTAAAAGTTTCAGAGTGATGAATGATTTCAACCATTTCCTGAAGATTAGTTTTTTGAGTACAAAAGAGAAAAACCTATTTCTTTTTCATAAGGAAATACGTTAATTTTTTGTTGTTGTGACATGAGTCAATGAATGGGGTTTGGTGAATTTTGGTTAGGAATTATAATAACTGTTGAAAAGTTTTGTGTTGAGCCTCTTCTCGGGAAATAGATGGCTGCCCCCTCATCGCTATCTCTGATTTCTCCTGTGGCTCCGGAACCATGACAGTGACAATGAACATGAGAATCCTACTTGGGTACCCTGTTGTCATCTCAGACTCTTAACATCTAAAGTGAAACTAATTTCCTTCTTCACCACCTCCATCACCACAACGACCTGACATTCCCATTTCTGTCAGTAGCCCAACATTCTTCCCATTTCTCTTGCTGAAACTTTTTGGCGTTGTATTCGTCTTCCAGTACCCTCCAATATTTCTTTTAACCAATATGTTCGTGAGTCCTGACTTTTATCCTGCTGAGAATATCTCTGGTTGGAACCCCACATTCCCTGCCACCGGCCTAACCCCAGCTTTCATGCTCACAGTGTCATGGCACCTCTGACTCCAACAGATGGCTTCCTCCAATTCCTCCTGAATCTTTCCATAATACCTCTTTCATTAGACTCTCTCTCTCTTTCTTTCCTTCTTCCTCCCTCCCTTCCTTCCTTCCTTCCTATTTATGTATGTATTTATTTATTTTTTAACATCTTTATTGGAGTATAATTGATTTACATTGTTGTGTTAGTTTCTACTGTATAACAAAGTGAATCAGTTATATGTTTACATATATCCCCATATCTCCTCCCTCTTGCGTCTCCCTCCCACCCTCCCTGTCCCACCTCTCTAGGGGGACACAAAGCAATGAGCTGATCTCCCTGTGCTATGCAGCTGCTTTCCACTAGCTACCTGTTTTACATTTGGTAGTGTATATGTGTCCATGCCACTCTCTCACTTTGTCCCAGCTTCCCCTTCCCCTTCCCCGCGTCCTCAAGTCCATTCTCTACGTCTGCGTTTTTATTCCTGTCCTGCCCCTAGGTTCTTCAGAATCATCTTTTTTTTTTTTTTTTTTTTAGATTCCATATATATGTGTTAGCATAGAGACTGTCATACAGAGTGAAGTCAGAAAGAGAAAAACAAATACTGTATGCTTTCTATTTATTTTTATCTAAATTTATTTTTAAATTGAAGTATTGTTCACCTACAATATTATATTAGTTATGACTTCTGTGTAAAGAGCAGTAGCTCTCTAGTGTGTGCTGCTTCAAGCCCAACTCCTCTCTTGGTGGAGCTTTTTTTTGGTCATGTGATGTTTCACCAGATTTGCTGCGCCTCTGCCCCTGCACACCTGGGCTTAACCAGTTCAGCCACCTGCCTATTGCTTGCAGCTCTGATTATCTAAATTACTTGGTATTAGCCTTTCCCCTGCAGGGAACTTGGGAAAGGCCAGAAGGAGTGGGGCAAGAAGGTAATTCAAAAGTACAGGTTCACCAACCCCCAACTTCAATTCGTGCCTCTTTTATATGTATACATATAGCTGATTCACTTCATTGTGCAGCAGAAACTAACACAACATTGTAAAGCAATTATACTCCAATTAAAAAAAAATGAAAACAAAAAACCCAACAAATTGGTAACTCGATCTGTGCCTACTCACCTAGAAACTGCAGTAAAATGATAGTAAGTTGGGATAATTTTAATATAACAATACCCAGCTCATAGAGGTGCTTAAAAATGTTAATATGTCTATTGGTAAAAAAACTGTTGAGCTGTCGGGTTAATTCAAACAGCTGAAGTTTCTACTCATGTTCCTCTTCAAGAGCATTAAGGATGTGATTGAATTAAATAGCATATGTAAAGCTCCAAACACAGTTTCTAGCAGCTAGTAGGTCCTTAATAAATGGGAGTGCTTTCACCCTTCCCTTTCCCTGAATTCAGTAATTTAAAGAAAATTATTCGTGGAGATAAATAAAATTTAAAATCTTCCTATGAGCTGTTTCGCTCCAGTTCATGGGAATCTGAAAAGTCCTCAAGAAGTTGAAGAAAAGATTTGGGGGTAGGAAAAATGAGTACAGGTGTTTGTTACACCTGTCTCAGATATAGGGGTAGGATATACCTTTCCAGGTAGGCATAGAATATGAAGGCAGACAGGCTCATGTGAACACTTCTAAGCCCCTACTCCCAGGGCCCAATGCATCATTATATAACTGAGACATATTTGCAGAAATGGGTTCCAGTTTGAGAAAGCTAGTATTGAACTTGTAAAACAGGCAAGTTATGGGTGATCATTGTACTGCAAAAATTCTTTGCTCTAAAAGGTACAAGTCAAGTAAAAATTTTTTTCCACATGTATCTGTTGCATAAAATAAATTCTATCTGGATGAAAGGTACATTAATATCCATCTGAATAAATCTGCAAAGACAAGGAATTTTTGTTTTTCTTCTGGAGTTGGAATTTTTAAAAAAGATATACTTAAAATTCTCAAGGAAATAAGTCTTGAGAAATTCATTAACCCCATAGCCTACTGTTGTATACATTTGAGTTCGATCTTCTGCAGATCTTTCCCCTCATATTCTCTATGTTTTATTTCCTAAAATGTATCACTTATTCAAGTTAAATTTCTGACTACATTTTGTTTATTTACTATCATATTCATGATAAAGTTTTATATGTTCTATATGTAAGAAAGAATTGGTATTTAGAAATTTTCTTTTCTCTCTCATCAATTACTACTTATTGCATGTCTTCACAGGAGTCTATGTGCTAATTCTCTGCTTTTTATTATATTATTTATTTTATTAAGGTAGATATGTTAATGAATATATATGTATGTATGTGTATATTTGACATAGGTTAAAAACCACATTTAAAGATTTCATCAAGGTTTTTTTTTTTATCGGGGTATAGTTGTTTTACAATGTTGTGTTAGTTTCTGCTATACAATGAACTGAATCAGCTATACGTATACATATATCCCCTCCCTCTTGGACCTCCCTCCCACCCCCACCCCCAATCCCACCCATCTAGGTCACCACAGAGCACCAAGTGGAGCTCCCTGCATTATACGGCAGGTTCCCACTAGCCATCTATTTTACACATGGCAGTGTAGATATGTCAATCCCAATCTCTCAATTCATCCCACGCCCCCTTCCCTCTTTCTGTGTCCACACATCCATTCTCTACAGCTACGTCTCTATTCCTGCCCTGCAAATAGGTTCTTCTATACCATTTTTCTACATTCCACATATATGAGTTAATATACGATATTTGTTTTTCTCTTTCTGACTTACTTCACTCTGTATGACAGACTCTAGGTCCATCCATGTCTCTACAAATGACCCAATTTCATTCCTTTTCATGGCTGAGTAATATTCCATTGTATATATGTACCACATCTTCTTTATCCATTCCTCTGTTGATGGAAGTTTAGGTTGCTTCCATATCTGGGCTATTGTAAATAGTGCTGCAATGAACATTGGGGTGCATGTGTCTTTTTAAATTACGGTTTTCTCAGGGTATATGCCCAGTAGTGGGATTGCTGGGTCATATGGTAGTTCTGCTATTAGTTTTTTAAGGGACCTCCTTAGTGTTTTCCATAGTGGCTGTATCAATTTACATTCCCACCAACAGTGCAAGAGGGTTCCCTTTTCTCCACACCCTCTCCAGCATTTATTGTTTGTAGATTTTTTGATGATGGCCATTCTGACCCGTGTGAGGGGATAACTCATTGTAGTTTTGATCTGCATTTCTCTAATAATTAGTCAAGCATCTTTTCAGGTGCCTCTTGGCCATCGGTGTGTCTTCTTTGGAGACATGTCTATTTAGGTCTTCTGCCCATTTTTTGATTGGGTTGTTTGTCTTTTTGATATTGAGCTGCATGAGCTGTTTGTATATTCTGGAGATTAATCCCTTGTCAGTTGCTTCATTTGCAAATATTTTCTCCCATTCTGAGGGCTGTCTTTTCATCTCATTTATGGTTTCCTTTGCTGTGTGAAAGCTTTTAAATTTAATCAGATCCCATTTGTTTATTTATTTATTTTTATTTTCATTACTCTAGGAGGTGGGTCAAAAAAGATCTTGCTGTGATTTATGTCAAAGAGCGTTCTTCCTATGTTTTTCTCTAAGAGTTTTATAGTGTCTGGCCTTACATTTAGGTCTTTAATCCATTTTGAGTTTATTTTTGTGTATGTTGTTAAAGAGTGTTCTAATTTTATTCTTTTACGTGTAGCTGTCCAGTTTTCCCAGCACCACTTATTGAAGAGACTGTCTTTTTTCCATTGTATATTCTTGCCTCCTTTGTCATAGATTAGGTGACCATAGGTGAGTGGGTTTCATCAAGTTTTAATTAAATAATTACTGACTTCCAAGAGGATTTGTGTATATCTAGCTTAGATATGACATTTTAGAAACTTGTTTGAAAACTTGCCTCTCAAGATCATGTACTTTTCAGAGAGATGAAGGCAAGTCTTTTTGGGCTGAAATCCCTTAGAGTTTTTATTCTCTTGTCATGTCTAGTTTTTAAACACCTCTTGAGGATTATGGGAGCAGTAGAAAATACCTAACAGTGGCTTTCATATGGGACTGAATGTCAGAATATATAACCACGTACCATTGACTAGGCTGAGTCGTTTCTCCCATAGTATATGACAAAACAAATATTCTTCAGTGCCTATTTTAAAAAAGTGAACCATCAGTAGGGATTTTTCTAATCCATCTTTACGTACATATCAGAAATGAAGTTAGGGAGATCTTTGTGGCCAGTCAAGTGCTTTCAAGAAAACACAAGTGACTTTGATTTCCAATTTTTATTTGGTTAGGAAGAGAGAATAACGTATTTAGCCTCATGGAAGAAAACTCTCCTACAGGATAAGTCTGCTGAATTGATGTAGTATATTTCTGGATCATCTAGAAGCTATTTGTAATTATGATGGATTATGGTGATCTTAGTGTGTGAGTCGGTGCCCCTCAAAATAGCATTTACATGAACGGCTCATGTTGAGAAAATATCTACAGAAGGATTAATTAGTCTAATACTTTGGGGTCTCCCACATGCCCATTTAAAAAATTTTGAGTCTGGAATTTTTCTCTCCTCTGCCTACTCGTTTTTCAAGATTCAAAAACATGCTACCTTCCCTGTAGGATCCTCCTGGCAACTCCAGATATTCGTTTCCTGTCTTATCATCATTAGAGGCCTTAGCGGATTGTCTTGAAATCTGTTGCCCACCTGTCATCCTTACTGCTCTGTGAGCTCCTCAAGGTGACACTGCTTCTTCTGCTTGACGTGAGCCCTTGTACCTAGAACAGTGCCAGGCACATAGTGACTGAGTTCATGAATGAGAGGTCATGCCCTGACAGTATGCACAAACAAATGTCATGTTTAATGAACTGGTAACTACAATTTTTCGGGAAGCGTTTATAAGTAAATTCAGAAATGTTCAGGTGTCGTTTGGATAATGTCTGGATGAGATGTGTCTCATCCAAACGTCCCACGTTTATAATGGATGCTGACATGGAGACCCTGCTCATCATCAAGGCTCTGATGGCCAGAGGCCTCCTATCTCAGTTTTCAGCACTCCTTCCATCCTCAAATGTTTCTAGTCAAAACTATTGACTGTCTCCGCCTCCTGCTCTCCCATGACTTGCTATTTCAGAATATTATAGAAGAATGTGGAGGAAGAGGAAAAAGAATTGGAAGAATGTGGATGATGAGGACAAGAAATGAGGGACCAAAGAGATAGGTTTTGTTTTTTTTTCCCACCAGCCCAAATACGATCCTATCTTATGACCTGAAAAGAGGGGAGACTAATATATGTAAACATTTCTCTCTCAAATGGGATTTGGGTGTCATTGGTTATGGGGCAAAGCAAGGAACAACCCGTGAAAACCATCCCCATAAACTCTCTCTTGTAACTTTCAAACATGGCTAATTTGAGATCCAGGAAGTTTTAGGAGACCAGGAAGTAATTTGTGAAGTCCGCTGTTCTCTCCTACTGACCAGGAGTGTTGACAAGAGCAAAGGAAATCTTTTAATCCCTTTTGCCCTTCCTGGGGCCAGGCTGATGAATTTAATTTGATGATATTATGCCATGACATTGTGTCAGTATGCGATGATGTGTGTGATGGCACAGCGTCATCACGTGGTGACGCAACATCATGACGTAAAACGTCACAACGCCAATTAAAGACGTGACTCCAGGAAGGTTTTTAAATTGAGCAACAAATCTGCAATTATTTGAGTAAGGGCTTGAGATATAAGGCAGTGAGGCAACCGAACTGTAAATTACAGTTTAGAAAATGCTTTTTTGCATGAATTATGGCTCTTTTTTGTATATGGCTTCTTCCAGAAATTGTAACCCCTGTTCTTTCAAGGCAGGTTTAAAATAAAAATATAATTTCGTTTAAAAGACTGCTCCTGTCAGAGCTTGTACCTCTATTAGTTTTCTTTTGTCTGTGGAATATGAGTTGGTCTGAAATATAATTTCAGAATGAGATTAAGAAAATATAATCTCTTAATTTGCATACTTGTTAAAAATTATTTAGTACCTCATAGAGCTCCTGATAAAATGATTTATAATTGAAATTACATTGTAACTAATACCTTTTGTAGGCATACATTTCATAATAATAATCTTCCACTGAGATTCTAATAATATGAAAATGTTAAAAAGGAGAAATGAATTGCAAAATATAGTTTACTCTGTGTGTGTGTGATCATAAGCAAGCTTTTAGCTATTTTGTGCCCCAGTTCTACCATTTAGAAAATCAGGATAATGCATTTTTTCATGATTTTTATGGGGATATCATATGGACAAGTTATATACTGTATGTGAATATTCACTGTATGTGAATATTCTTTGTACTCTTTGGAACAAATGTTGTTATATAAATCTAGGGCACTATTAAATACCTTCTCCTGGGATACATAAACTCTACTTATGAACTTGAAATCAACTAGGGAAAATTTTGGTAAGTTAAAACTAAGATGGGTTTCATATTTGATATTTCATCTTAACTTTTTTCCTGATTGATTCATTTATAGATTTATGTGTCCAGAAATGAATTAGATTTATTTCTGATCTTTAATGTTTTGGTAACTCTTTCTGTCCTGTAAGTGTGGATTCAAGGTGTTTGTTTTTCACTGGTGGAAGGAGCTTTACAACCCACATCAAGGAAAATATAATTTGAGCAAAGGTTCAAAATTCCCCCATTCTCATGTAGTTTTGGCAGTTCACAGTCCAGAGAATACTGAAAAAGGCTGAAGTGCTACAAGGGTTCTTTGCTGATTCTAATTTCAGTGGTGAAGTGAAGAGATTGTTTGTTGTCTTAAAATTCACACTTGCTTCCTCACTCCTTCTGTAACTCCAGTAAAAATGTACCAAAATTCTGTGCCTTCTGAAAGGGATACATGACTTTTTGATGGCGTTTGAAATGGTGGCTGATTACTTTTGAATCCTCAAGCTCCCCTGGTTGGCAGCTCACATCTGCAGCAGAGAAAAACACTTAGCAAATTTGTGAATTAGCTTTGGTTTACACATTAAACAAGCAAAGTAATTCTTTATAACTTTAACCAGCAGGCTGTGTCTTGATTACAGGATATTGGTGCACATTAATAAGTGGAACTATTTTTCAATCTTGCCAGTGCATATGCATTTCATTTGCTTGCCTTTCGTATTTCCCATGATGTACCAGTCTTCAGGACCACCTACGTAGTCGTAGGGCCCAGTGTTAAAAAATTATTAAGATTTTACTGTATAGCACAGGAACTATATTTGATATCTTATAATAGCCTGTAATGGAAGAGAATCTGAAAAAAATATATATGTATAACTGAATCACTTTGCTCTACACCTGAAACTTACACAATATTGTAAAGCAGCCATTAAGACTTTCAAGACATTGAGAGTAGAGCATTAAAGCAAGTGCACAGCCATTCTGAGCACAAGGCCATTTTAACTGCAGGGCCTTGTGCGAGTGTATAGGTCACATGCCCACGTGACCCTGCCAGTCATGCTTTTGAACAGCACCGGGTCCTGTGTGCTGACTCCCAGTTTCTATAATTTATGGCCAGTGTGTGTGATCTCTAGCTTTGGTTGGATTCTTTCAGGTAAGTTTCAGACTGCTTATAATACTCAATTTTAATCTCTCTCTAGATTATAATTACTTAGTTTTGGTTAATAATGATCTATCCCCATTTCTTGCTTATCTGTAACCAAGAAGAACTCAAAGCAACATATCATCAAAAGAGTCCCTTAATAACTTGAAGTAATGGGGCTTAATTTAAACTTGGGTACGGTCTAGTTCACCTGAAAGCTGAATTTCTTAGCATTGAGAAAATTAACTTTATTATTTTCAAGTTTGTGCAGTATTCAGAATAAGTGCTGCTAACAAGTACTTACAATTGGCAAGTCTTACCTGACTCAAGGTGAAGAATGGGTCATTAAGAAATTGGAGGGCTTCCCTGGTGGCGCAGTGGTTGAGAGTCCGTCTGCCAATGCAGGGGACGCGGCTTCGTGCCCTGGTCTGGGAGGATCCCACATGCCGCGGAGCGGCTGGGCCCGTGGGCCATGGCCGCTGAACCTCCGTGTCCGGAGCCTGTGCTCCACAGCGGGAGAGGCCACAACAGTGAGAGGCCCGCGTACCGCAAAAAAAAAAATATAATAATAATTAGTTTATGATTTCTGTACAAATAAATCTTTCCAATTTCTTTTTTGTTGTTGTTTTTTTTGGTTTTTTTGCGGTACGCGGGCCTCTCACCATTGTCGTCTCTCCCGTTGCGGACGCGGCGGTTCAGCGGCCATGGCCCACGGGCCCAGCCGCTCCGTGGCATGTGGGATCCTCCTGGACCGGGGCACGAACCTGTGTCCCCTGCATCGGCAGGTGGACTCACAACCACTGCACCACCAGGGAAGCCCATAAACTAATTATTTTTAATGGTGTGTTTTCTTGACTTTAGATGTAAGGCCAAGCTTTCCTCCCAGAATCTTGTTTACACTAACAATTTACTTCGCAAACATGTTTTCCCCTAGAGATGGCAAACTTTGATCCTATTCCCCTCTGAATTATTACAGATTCCAAATAGTAGAATCGGGACTTATGAGACTTTGGTGTTTATTCCACTTTGACAAGAATCATATTTTCTTTATATATGTGTGTACGCATATTTGGGAAGTGGGTGGGTAGCAGATTTAACTTCAGACCATATTTTGTGGAGACTATTAGCAACAAGACTAAGTGAGTAAGTCTTTAACAGTCACTTTTTTTCTGGGCAACTTGTAGATTGTTAATTCATTTTCCTTCAGGTTTGCATGGGGATCTCAAAATTCACTGAGATGAAACTCCCTCTGATGTGTTCCCCTATACAACATCCTACCAGTAGACTGTTTAGTTTGTTACTGATCTATCTAACATGGGGAAACTCGCAATCTCATCATCCTGTATGTAATTTCCTTGCTATGCCAAGTTACAATCTGTTTTCTTTGAACCTACTAATTCTCATTTGACCTCTTTGGGTCCTTCAGAGTGTTTAAAAGTAGCTATCATATCCTTCTTTCCTCCGGACTAAACAGATCTTTGAAAAAAATTTATTATTACTTTTTTTAATGTCTCTTCATCTGACATGGGGCTCTTCTGGTGTGAGAAACTGAATGTCCATTTTGTCCACATCTTTAAGTTTCAACACCACTTTGTCTATATCTTTAAGATTCAACATCACAATCCATATGCAATATGGAAGTAAATTACCAGAGCCAAGAAGATTAAGCCGATGGCTCCACTTCTATGAGATAATTTTCTTATTTCTGTTATTGCAGAAATGTCTTATTTCTGTTATTGCTATAGGTGGCTCCAGCTTTTGGGTAGTCATATTGTTGATTCATATTGAATTTACTATCAACCAAAGTTCCTATGTCTCTTTTACGGTAGCTGCCAAACCATTTTTCTTTAAACATCCTGTACTTAAGAAGTTTATTTTTTGGATCTTCAACTTATTTCTGTTAAATTTCAATTTGTTTAACTTGACTCATCATGTCACCCTGTCAAATCTATTTTGGTTTATATAATCCATTTATTATCCCACTCAATTTTTTGTCATCTTCACATTTTAGGACCTTGCTCTCTGTTCATCTAAACCACTGATAATATTTCAGAACAGAAAAAGGTCAAGGACAGAACCCTACAGCATGATTCTCTGTCCAGGTTGAGATTCTTTTCTTAATCACTAGCTCTTTATTTTTCTCTCTCTTTTTTTTCATTAAAAAAATATTTATTTATTTGGTTGCAGCAGATCTTAGTTGCAGCAGGCAAGCGCCTTAGTTGTGGCTCACAGGCTCCTTAGTTCTGGCATGCGAACTCTTGGTTGCAGAATGCATGTGGGATCTAGTTCCCTGACTAGGGATCAAACCCAGGCCCCCTGTATTGGGAGCGTAGAGTCTTAACACCAGGGAAGTCCCAATCACTAGCCGTTTGAGTATAGCTCTTGATCTAATTACTGGTTGTCCTAACATCCAGTCCACATTTCTCCATCTACTCCATTTGGGTATGAAAGGGCCTGCCAGATGTTTTGCTATAATCCAATGCACATTACTGGCTGCATTTTCTGACCAGACTACTAGTCCCCTCAAAGAAAATTATGAAGTTAAGGTATGTAACATAATATATTGAGAAGTTTGGTGAAGATAAAATAGGTACCACAGGTAATTCACAAAGTCAGTCACCCACAAGGTAGGAAAAGCCAACTATATTTATCTAAGTGAGAATAGGGTCTGGGTGGGTCCCACTGACTAATTCTCATTCTAGGCTCCATTATTGTAGCTTTGTTTTTCACCACCAGAGAGGCATATCCTCATAACAATGAATAATAGAAGGTGTCAGGGGAGTACCTGAGTAAGAAGTATTAAATTGTAGGTAAATGTTGAATGGAGGCTGGAAGTTGTTAGAGTAATATACAAGGTGAAGCTCTTAAAAAGCTCATTCACAAAGCAGGAGTCTATCTTTGGGGTATTAGTATCGTTGCTGAAATGGGCTAAGACAGACTTAGAATTCTGACTGGTATTTAATAGTACTGTGATCCATACCAGGTAGGGAGTATCTGCCTCTCAGAGTTGCTGTAAGGATAACGAGAAATTGTCATAAGTACCTAACATAGTCCCTGGCATAGTATGAGCTTAATAATTTGTCCTATTAATTCAGTAAGCATTAACTATATGCTATTATGTAATAGTGACTGGGCAATTTTTTGTGCAATAACTGAGCAGTGCGTATTTTTCCTATCTGTTGAAATATATACATTATATATAAATAAGTAAATATGTATACACACATACTGCATTGGGTCTAGCTGGAGTCTACATGATTCATTAATGACTTTTTCACTTTTTAGCCAAAAAGTTTGAAAACTTAAGACTGAGACTATATATACAAGGCCAGAACAATTGGTTTATTTGGTCATTCCATAGAACCAAAGGATTTCTGAGATTGGAGGGACTTTATAAACAATAAAGTCCAATCTGTGCATAGCATAGATTAGGAAACTGAGGCCAAGAGATGATTTCCCAAGACTACTACATCTTAGAGTGAGAACCAGATTTGCTTGTTTTTGCCTCATAATCCTAGTCAGTCAACATTAGATATGTTTCCTACCATATCACACAGAACAAATGCCTCAAAAGGGGCCTGGGACCCTCAAACTTGTGATTTGGTGTCACAAACCCTGAAGCGGAAAATGCCATCTCAACCTGCCCGGCTGATTTGAATATGCAAACTAGTAAAACTTAAAAATGTATGACAAATCTTTGTGGTAGGTATACTTTTTTCTGTATTTGAAATATTTTATAGTAAATAATAAATTAGTTAAAGTTGGTCACTCTTTGTAGGCATAGTTCATCAATATTATGATGTCCATGTTACTGGAATATTGATCACATTTAAAGGATCAACAAACAAACCTATTTGGAAAGGGAATTGCTCTTGTAAGGCAAAACTTGAGAGAAGCTCAAAAGAATCCATGGAAAATGAGAAGCTAAGCTTTCCTTTGTGGAAAAAGTCAACTACTTAGTTGTGTTGAATCATATCTGATGTCAAAATGGTGGATGAGGATGTGGAAGTGATGTCCAAAGAATAGGGATAAAGCAGTGAATGTCACTGTAATGCTGATTCGAAATTCTCTTCAGCTTGGTGAAATCCATGCTTAGGGATAAGATTCTCCTTCAAGGAAAGGTTGCTTACAAATTCGAGGTATTTTCTGAATCCCACACAGCTTGTCTGTGTGCCAGAGTTTTCTGGTTTTATTTTTACTCTTTTTGCCTTAAAAATATATCTTAGAACACAGGTTCTCTGATTCCTGCTTTGTGATGTGTTATTAGTGTCCATCCCAGTTGCTGAGGCAATTGTAAACAGGGGGCTATTAGGGCAGACATCTGGACAATGACCAAGGCCTGAGGAGGCTGCAGCCTATGTATAGAGACCAAAACGGCAAGGGGCTGGGGATTTTTCCCTTTGAGAACAAAAATAGATCATCGAGAATGAATTCAACCTTCTCTATTTTGCAAAATGAGGAAACTGAGGGCCCGAGAGAGAAATATAATCTGCCCAGTGCCAGAGATCTGTTATCAGAGTTGGCCTTAAAGCTCAGGTAATTTCATAGCAGATTCCAACTGATTTTTTTTCTTATCAAATTTTTAATGAGCTATTTCATGTATACAGAAAAGTATGAAAAGTGATATAAGAAACACCAGTGTACCCATTCCTCCTCACGTCAAATTTAACTTACTGCTACATTTTCTTTAGATTTTTTTTTTAAGAAATAAAATTGATGAAGCCCTGTTAGTATACATCCCTGGTCCCCTTTCCTCTTACCATCCTTCTCCAGAGTTAACTCCTGTCCCGAACAGGCTGCTTGTCATTCCTATGCTTGTCTTTATGATTTTACTACATGCAGACGTGCCACACATAATACCCAATATTATTCAGCATGTTATAAACATTGCATAAACATTATCAAGCTCTGTGCATTTTTCTAGAACCTGCTTTTTTGGCTCAACATAATGTTTTTGAGATTTCTCTGTGCTAAAACGTAGCTCCAATTAATTCATTGTAACTTCAAGTGGCATTCCAATGCACAAACGTACAACAATTTCTCCATTCTTCTCTGTTGATAGGTATTCTGGTGAGTCCTGATTTTTTCTTATGAGAGACAAAGCCATGGTGAACATTCATATATATCTCCTTTTGCGTTGGTGTGAGTTTCTGTATGTCAGAGTTTCCCTCCTGGTGGGCCTGTGAGAAGGTGATAGTGAGGTGCTCAGTCCACACTACTGAACAGGGCTCGGGCTGGTGGCTTCAGGCCTCTGGTAGTTTCATCCTCTTAACATGGGGTGCTGTGCAGATACCATCTCTTTCTGTGTTTGCCTGAGATGTGCAAAGGTTGGGAAGAAACGTGTTAAGACAGTGGCTCTTAAATATTAGCATGCATCAGAATCACCTGGAGACCTTGTTAAAATGATTGCTGGCCCCTCCCACTCCTGAGTTTCTGATTCAGTAGGTTTAGAGTGGGACCCATGTATTTGCATTCTAACAAAATCCCAAGTGACATTAATGCTCTTGGTCTGGGGACCACGTTTGAGAGCCACTAGGGTATATATTTAGGAGCTGAATAGGAAGTTCCAACTGATTACTCAAATGCCTTTGCATTATTGCAAAATGTTTGATCGTAATTAGTATATTATATAATCTAGGATATAAGTTAAAAATAGAAATGATACGATTCTGTAATCGAATAGCTTGGTATTTGCAAGATTTTGCCTGAAAGGATGATGAAGAGCATTTAATCATGCTCAGAAACAACTTCCCCTTAACTGTAAATTCTGTATTCCCTTTTGGGTGTTTGGAACCCGAAAGAAGGCTTTAAAAAGACAAATGAGGGCTTCCCTGGTGGCGCAGTGGTTGAGAGTCCGCCTGCCGATGCAGGGGACACGGGTTCGTGCCCCGGTCCGGGAAGATCCCACATGCCGCGGAGCGGCTGGGCCCGTGAGCCATGGCCGCTGAGCCTGCGCGTCCGGAGCCTGTGCTCCACAACGGGAGAGGCCACAGCAGGGAGAGGCCCGCGTACCGAAAAAAAAAAAAAAAAAAAAAAAAAAGACAATTGAATGAGAAAAGCAGTCCTCCCTTCCTTCTCCTATTATCTTTATGATGTAATCAATAGGTACATCACCCATCGCCAAGGAAGCAAAGCAAGCAAAGCAAAATGGGAAATGTTACGATGAGAACATTGTCAGCCCTCAGCAAAGATGTAAAGTAATCAGAATGTTCTTCTCTGTGCACCTCCTTTGGCTCAGTTGCGTCCCTCCTGAGGTCCATCCGGTTTCTGTCTCTTCTGGTATTCTGAGCACCCAGTTGCAACGTGGGTGTTGAGGGGGTTTCGTACACAGCACCAAGCAATTCTCAGGACACCAGCTGGGTGTCCTACAGTTCAATTCAAATCTGACACTATCTACCTGGAGATAGATTCCGATTCTACAGGTTACGGGCTCAGTTTCATCAAGACTAAATCCCTCCACCCACCCACAATTTCAGACATCAGTTGCAAGCCCAGGTGGTTACCTGTACTTCTGACCAACTGGCTATAGATCAAAGATTCCCACGACCCCTTCTCTCCTTGGGTTTGATTAATTTGCTAGAGTGGCTCACAGAACTCAGGCAAACATTTTACTTACTAGATTACTGGTTTATTATAAATAAAAGAATATAACTCAGGAACAGCCTGGGTTGCAGGAAAAGATGCATGGGGCAAGGTATGGGGAAAGGGCACGGAGCTTTCCATGCTGTCTTCAGGTGCACCATGCTCCTCAAATCTCCATGTCTTCGCCACCCTGGAAGCTCTCCAAACCCCATCCTTTTTGAGTTTTTATGGTGGCTTCAGTACATAGTCATGGTTGACCAACTCATTGGCCATTGGTGATTGAACTCAGTCTCCAGACCCTCTTCCCTCCCCAGCGGTCAGGAGATGGGACTGGAAGTTCCAACCCTTTAATCACTTGGTTGACTGTCTTGGCAACCAGCCCCCATCTTTAGGTACATTCCAAAAGTCACCTCATTTACTTAACAAAAGACACCTTTATCGCTCTCATCAGCGTCTTAGGAGCGCTGTGCCAGAAATGGGACGAGGATCAAATATGTATTATTATAAATCACGGTTTCACACTGTTCCTCCTCCTGCACTGCATTCAGTGCTCAGGCTTCTCTGGAAAGTTCTGCCCTCAGAACTTTTGTCTTTTCAGAACTTTCCCCCTGCTCTTCTCAGAAGACATCTGTTTCTTTCCTTCTGCAAGGATGACACTCTTCTTATACCTTCAGTAAGAAGGGGCCAATGAAATAAAATCTTTCACAAGCAATGATTCAGGTTGGTAGGGAGAAGTGGTGCTGAAGTTGATGTTCACCCCGACCTCCCTCCACCCCTAAGGGATACTTGACTCGGACTCACACCTGGGCTAAAGCAGCGCTCCCACCGTGTCCCCTGTCTCAGTGAACGGCCCTTACATCCACCAGCTGGAAAATGAAGGGTCATCATTGCCTCTTTCTTCTCACTCATCCCCCCTCCACAGTCCCTGCTGATTTGAATCTGTCGCCTTTGCCCACCGCCCTGCTTCCGGCTCCGTCCACATCCCCGCAGCCTCTCCTCTGGATGATTACAACAGCCTCCTAAAGTGCTCTCTATTCTTGTTCTTTTCTGATTTATTCTTTACAGAGTAGGCTGACTGATCTTTAAAAAATGAGAACTAGACATGTCACTCCATGGCTAAAAATCCCCCTAGTGGCTTCTCTTTGAGCTTAGAGTTAAATCTAAACTTTTTAGCCTCACCTGACCGGGCCCCTGCCTGTCTCAAGCTCCACTTCATGCAGTCCCCACCCTGTCCTGGTGGCCAGTAGGCACACCAGACTTCTCGCTGTTTTTTCCCCCAAGGCATTGGATTCACTGCTGTATCAAGCCCTTCTCACAGGTTCTTCTCTTTACTTGAAAAGTTCTTTCCTCCTTCACCTCTTTGCACTTCTCCTTGCTCAGTTGTCTTCAGCGGAGCTGAAACATCACTTTCACAGGGCAGGCTTCCCTGACCATCCTCTCCCATCACGCTGGGTTTGGCCCATGTTAAGAGCAGCCCTGCACCCTCCCTCCTCCTTCAAGGCTCTCCTAATATTTTTATTTATGTATGTATTGTTTGGTTTCCCTTGAGGACTGTAAGCTTAATGAGAGCAAGGATCCTGGACTTTTTATTCTCAGCACTGAACCCCCAGGCCCTAAGACAGTGCCTAGGGAACACTCAGTAAATGTAATACATGTCTGTGGCTGATTGATTTAAATCCTTGACTGCATTTCTGTGTATTGATTGTACACACACACACACGCACATACACACATTTAAATTTCTCAGCATCATTTACCTGTAAACCTGGGTCAGTGTGGCTGGTTTAAAAACTCACCAAGTGTCTAGAGATCAAATTTGCATGAACTATTTTTGTGTTGCTTTTGTTTTGTGTTGAGTGGCTAGAGCCACCCAGTTTGTCACTGAAGAATAAATAGAAACATTTCATTAGCAAATCCTTCTATCTGACTATCTTTCTTACCAGTGATATTACAGAAGACAGCATTTCCGGTGTGCAAGATGGGAATTGAACTTGGGAAGGTACCTGTCAGTTGGCAGATTTTAAAAAGAAGACTCAGCACTCAAGTGGTGAAGTGAATTTTAAAGAATACATCCTGAGACTCTATAGGGGAGTAGGAACATAATCTTGAGTTTCTCATTTCTAGGGCTAGTGTAAAAAATCGCCAGGTCCTGAAGTTTATTGGAAGCAAACTAATATTTGCAAATCTAGGTTTAATTTTGTTTTTGATAAGTGATCCAAGAACAAAACCTAGGAATCTAGACCTATAGCATCCAAGCAGTTTTTAAAAAGAAATGTGATTTATTTAAAAGGTTAGGAATCGGGCTTCCCTGGTGGCGCAGTGGTTGAGAGTCCGCCTGCCAATGCAGGGAACACGAGTTCGTGCCCCGGTCTGGGAAGATGCCACATGCCACGGAGCGGCTAGGCCAGTGAGCCATGGCCGCTGAGCCTGTGCGTCCAGAGCCTGTGCTCCGCAACGGGAGAGGCCACGGCAGTGAGAGGTCCACGTACCACAATAAAATAAAATAAAATAAAAGTTTAGGAGTCAAAAATAACATATGATTAATCTAAAATCATGAAACTATGGAAATAACTCTAATGTCATAGATTACTGAATATATAGAGGTTTTTTATGAAGCACTTTCACATAGCAAAGTCCAAGTCGGTCTGACTCCAGATACCATCCTTTGACCTTGGACAGACTCCTGGTTTGAACCAGCTATGCCTTCTGGTAGCTGTGTGACCTGGCAGGTTATCCTTTTGCAGTCTTAGTTTCCTCATCTATAATAATAGTTGCCATCTCATCCAGCTGTTGGGGATTAAATGACATGAACTCTCCCTGAAGGATATCATGGCCACTGAGATGGCCTTGCACCTTCTATGATGGTCCTCACCGCAATAGCCAGAGTGATTCTTTTTAAAATCAGCCAGATCACTTAACTCCTCTGCTCGAAACCTTTCAGTGGCTTCTCATTTCCATCAGAGTAAGGCCTACCAGGGCCTCCACCCTCTGGCCCCTATAAGCTCTCTGACCTCATCTCCTGTTTTCTCTGCTTCATCTGTCACAGAAACACTGGCCTCCTCGCTCTTCCCTGAACACATCAGGAACACTCTGGCCACGGGCCTTTGTGCTCCCTCCCTACCTCTTTCAAGGCTTTGCTCATGGGGGACCTGCGACCACTTTGTATAGCACTGTACCCTTGCCCACTCTCCGACCCCCATGCCCTCCTCTATCTACTCTTCTCCTCTCATGTATTATTTGCTCTATTTTTTATTGTTTGCTTCCCTCTGTTAAATGGTGAGCTTCATGAGAGCAGGAATCTTTGTTTGGTTCACTGATATATTTCAAGCACCCAGAACAGTACCTGGTGTAGAGTGTTCAGTAGGTATTGGGTGAATGAATGAATTCGGAATGAAGTAATTTAGTACAGCATCTGGCACATCCTAGACATTGAAGAAATGTTAGCCAGTTTTCTTTTTGATTTAATGAGAGGATGAGATTTTGCATTGCTTTTAAAGAACATATAACAGCAATTTAAGAAAAAAGAATAAGAGAAGGAAAAGGGAAAAAGGAAAGGGGGAAGGAGAGAGAAGAGGAAAGAGAACCATGGACATGAGAGATGGTAGAGGGATCAGAGATGAGGGAGCTAGAAAAGAGATTTCTAAAAAAAGCTGCTTTGGCCTGCTTCTCTGCTTGTTCCCCAGACCCTCAAAGTAGAGTGAAAGTTGTAAGATTTAATATGGTGTATATCAGGGTGGGCAGGCTTCTGTAAAGGGCCAGATGGTAAATATTTCAAGCTCTGTGGGCCATTTGGTCTCTGTCAACTATTCAACTCTGCCGTTATAGTTTGCAAGCAATGTATGTAAGCAAATGGGTGTGGCTATGTTCTGATAAGCTTTTTCTTTTTTTAATTTCATTTTTCTGCAAAGCAGGTTGTCTAGGCTATAGTTTGCTGACCTCTGGCCCAATTTATATTGTTGCTAAATATTCAATATAAACCGCAGTGTAGGGATTAAATGAAGGAAAATCTAAGTATCTATATTAAGACCTAGTCATGATAAGAACTCACATCAAACTAGGAATGCAAGGGGCCTTCCTTACCCTGATAAAGAGTATCTGACAAAAAATTAAGGCAACATAAATCTTAAAGGTGAAACTTTAGAATATATCTGTCAAAGAGAGTAAGACAGGAATGTTCCTATTTCCTGCTCCACTTATCATGATACTGTTAGTCCTGGATAACATACTAAGACAAGAAAGAGAAATATTTACAGGAAGAACGAAGAAACTCAATTTGTTCTTTCTGGTAGGTTATATCATTATTAAAATGAATTCGAAGATTATCTACAAACTATTTGAACTCACAAGAGAGTCTGCAAGGCTGCCAGATATAACATCAATTTATGCAAATTAATAATATTCTTATAATAATAAAAGCTAACCTTTACATTGGATTATTATGCACCAGGCATATGTTAACTTATTTACTTCTCACAACCACCTTATGAGGTAGCACTGTTATTATTTCCATTTGAAATTTGAGAAAACTGAGTCACAGAGAGTTTAAAGAATTTGTCCATGGTGACAGTTGGTATGTGATGAAATCCCGGTAAACTGACTCTAGAATTCGTGATAATGCTTCTCTTTCTCTTATACACCAGAAATAGAGAAATCGCCCATTAAAAACGTAATAGAATAAATACTTTTCATGATATCAACTAAAACGATATGGTCCTTTGGAATAAACGTAAGAAAAATCTGTAGAATCATTATGGAGAAAATATAAACATTACTGAGAGATAAAGAAGAAGACGTGAATAATCAGTGAGATAACACTATGTTTATTTAAACTCACATATTCGATGTTTCAACACTGCAAGGTTGTGTTAATGGTGTGTGTGTGTGTGTGTGTGTGTGTGATATTTGACAGATTCTAAAACTCAGATGCAAACGTAACATTGCAAGAATAGACAGACAATTCTGAAATAAACAAGTAAAAAGGAAAAAAACAAGGATTTGCTTGTATATTGATTTATAAAAAGGTTTTAGCACATGGAATTTGGAATTAGCACAGGGATAGACAAATATATCAAATAGAACAGAATATGTAGCTTGAGAAGGTGCTCACACACATATGGGACCTTGGTATATGATGGAAGTGGGATTGCCTGTAAGTACAGAAAGAATGAATTCTTCATTGTTTTTTGTTGTTGTTGTTAAGAAATTAAACTAGGTCACTACCTTACACCATTTATTTTTACTTAAGATGTATTCAGGAGCATATGTGAAAAAGAAAACTTTATAACTGTGTGTAGGAAATACAGTTGTAACACAGATGATAGATAAAGATGTTGGAGGATATCTTTATGAAATGAGAGTAAGGAAAAACCAGTGGATTGGACTACTTGAAATTAGAGGTCTGAATGACTAAAGACCCCATGACAAGTGCAAAAGTAGGCCACATCCTGGTAGAAGATATTGACATAAATGTCAGACCAAAGACTCCTTCCCAGAGGTTATTTTTAAAAAGGCAAATAATAGTCAAATAGAAAGATGGGCAAAGAATATGTCCTACATAGAAGAGGAAATCCAGAGAGTCAGGACATGTATGAAGATCAGTCACACTAGTGAGTAATCAGGGAAATGTAAATTAACAGAAAACTGAGATACCATTTTACTCTTATCTGATAGGAAAAAGAAAAAAAACCCTGATAATGCCAAGTGCTAATGAGCAAGTAGGAAAGCAGTGAGAGTGAAAGGTGGTCAACCTCTTTGGAGAGAAATTTGATAATATCTCGTAAGGTTTAATGTACACATATCCCATGACCTAGTAGTTCTACTCTAGGTAAATGCCTTAGGGGGACTTTTGCATATGTATACAAGGATTTCATGCAATATTGTTTACAATATCAGAAACTTAGGGAAAATTCCAATAAACCTTAATATAGAAATGGATAAATAAATTCTGACGTATGCATAAAATAGGTTATTCTAGAAGTTAAATTAACTGAATTTCTATTACTCATTCAACAAATATTGAAGGCATTGTTTATCTGCTCAGGATACATTATGGAATAAAACAAAAAAAATCCCTCTATTTCTTTTGCAGTCTAATGGTGAGAAGGCAACGTACTATAAACAAAACGAATGAGTAAATATAATAGCATGTTCAAAGTTGATAAGTGCAATGGACCAGATTAATCAATAGTAATAGATTTTGAAGTCATACATTTGAACTGATAAAAGAGGATTTCAGGAAATAAAACAAAAATCTGAAAAAATCCCCTGTAGTACTTACAGGTACATAGAAATGGAGTAAAACATGAAAATAGTACTGAATATGCAGAGAGAGAGAGGGAAAAATGGGATTCAGGAAATATAAATTACTTCATCTGTAACTTTTTTAAATAAAAAAAATCTGAAGCAAATATGACAAAATGTGATTTTTAAATTTTGGATGGTGGATTCATAGGTATGGCTATATTTTCCTTGTGCTTTTTGGAATATTGAAAGAAGTGATTGAATAGGAAAATGCCCAACTCACAGAAGCAGACAGTGAACGTGAGACTTTGCTGCTATTATTGTGATATTGTTCCTATTTAATTCTCTGCCCACAGTGACCTTACATAACCCTCAGCCTACCTGACTCCATTCCTGGCTGGACTTTGCCACTGAATTAGCTCTACTGCCCTACTTGACAAGAAGGAATTTGGCATTTTGAGCCAAACTTTGTTACTTAAATTAAACTTTGTTACTAAAATTAAACTTGCTCGTTTTTTTTTTTGTTTTGTTTTTTTTGGCTAAACTCTAGTTCTAAAGAGCACCTACAGAGAGACACTGCATAATTTAGGTAAATTGCTAGTAAAGGATTTGTTTTAATTACTTTTA
Organism: Monodon monoceros; assembly: GCF_005190385.1. Taxonomy (NCBI): domain Eukaryota; kingdom Metazoa; phylum Chordata; class Mammalia; order Artiodactyla; family Monodontidae; genus Monodon; species Monodon monoceros. Next base: position 80,549,456 of record NW_021703776.1, on the reverse strand, counting down.
ATACCTGAAGTGTACTAGGACTTTTAAATAGACACCATTTGAAGGTCCACGTGGAGAGGTTGATATGTCTTTTTAGGCTTGATTACTCCAGGGCAAAGCATGTTAGCCATCCAGGTGGATCTTCCTTCCCTACAGCAGGCAGGTAGAGTTAGGGGGAGGGTGGGTTCCCCACTCTTCACTGGGGGACGGGGACTCTCCAGCTCATGAGCTTGCTTCAGCTTCACAGGTGTGTGTGTGCGTGTGTGTGTGTGTGTGTCTGTGTGTGTGTGTGTGTGTGTGTGTGTGTGTGTGTGTATGACAGAGCTACTGCTTGCCTCTCTACTCTGAGCAAGGGGCTTGGGCATGGCTCAAGAAAGTTAGGTCCCAAGAAGAGTTTAAAAGCATAAACTTAACATGGCATGTGAAAAGGATAAAGAACAGAAGTCAAGCTTGTCTTGGGTATTCTCCAACTCCCTTTTCAGGACTCTGTGCCCCTCATCTCCTGCAACTTCTTGGCCACTGCTCTTCTAGAAGCCCAGTGCCTCACCATGCCCTGGCTACCCAGCATTTCCTTCACGTGACTCCAGAGCCACCTGTCTGTCATGGATTTTGTCTTTAAAATTATTCCTTTTTCCATTTGCAGCAACATGGATGGACCTAGAGATTGTCGTACTGAGTGAAGTCAGACATAGAAAGACAAGTATCATATGATATCGCTTATATGTGGAATCTGAAAAAAAAAAAGGGTACAAGTGAACTTATTTACAAAACAGAAGTAGGATCACGGATGTAAAAAACAAACTTATGGTTACCAGGGGATAAGGTGGGGAGGGATAAATTGGGAGATTGGGACTGACGTATACACACTACTATATATAAAATAGATAACAAATAGGAACCTGTTGTATAACACAGGAAACTCTACTCAATACTCTGTAATGACCTATATGGAAAAAGAATCTAAAAAAAAGAGCGGCTATATTATATGTATAACTGGTTCATTTTGCTGTACACCTGAAACTAACACAACATTGTAAATCAACAATACTCCAATAAAAATTGAACAAACAAAAAACATATCTTGTACAACTTGTATGAAGAAATATAGACCTACCTCATTTAATTTAAAAGAAATTAAAAAAAATTTTTTTTAAATAAGTTTATTTATTTTTTTATTTTTGACTGTGTTGGGTCTTTGTTGCTGCACGTGGCTTTCTCTAGTTGCAGTGAGCGGGGGCTTCTTAGTTGCGGTGGCTTCTCTTGTTGCGGAGCACGCTCTAGGCACGCGGGCTTCAGTAGTTATGGCACGCAGGCTCAGTAGCTGTGGTGCACAGGCTTAGTTGCTCCGCGACATATGGGATCTTCCTGAACCAGGGCTTGAACCCGTGTGCCCTGCATTGGCAGGCAGATTCTTAACCACTGTGCCACCAGGGAAGCCCAGACCTACCTCATTTTATAACATGGTTGTATGATGTTTCATTGTGTGGATATGCTGTATTTTATTTGATTAGTTCCTTTTTGATTAACATTTAGGTTGTTTTCAGTTCTGTGCTATAATAAACAGTGCTTCAATGAAAAAGAATTATTCCTTTTTCTTTCCCTTCGCACAACCTTATCGCCCCTCAAACCTTCCCACTTCATCTCAATCAAAACTATTGCCCCTCTGTGTCTTCGCACCTGCCATTTCTCAGCTCTCCTGTCTAGATAGAATATGTGTCCTTGCTTTCTGTTGCTCCACTCCGCCAGGCTCAGATGTTGACCTGTTGTGATCCCATTACTTACGCTGCAGCCACTTATTCTTCCCTGTCTCTGCTCTGGGAGCTCTTTATACATAAACTCTATTACCACATCTCACACTATTGATACATTTAAGTTCCTCTTTAATGGTAGAGAATACGTTTTATTCATTTGTGTTTCTCTGGCACATAGCATAGTGCCTGATCATGAGTACTGAATGAATGAATGAATGAATGAATAGAAACTTCTGTTTTATCCATATCAGGAAGAAATCTGAACTGAGATGATACAGGTTTGCAACCTGCCCTAAAATCTGCTGATCCCAGCCTACTGTCTGAGCCTCATTTTGTTTCCCCACTTTTGGGGTTGACTCTGGATTCTGGGGATTTCAGAAGAGGCTCCTTGTAACTTTCTGCTCTGGGTGACTTACCCGCTCCTTTACCTGACCACAGACATGCTAATTATGATCATTTACAGGAACTACTTTCATTTATTATTATCACCATAAAACTCTATAATTCAATATGAGGGTCATTATTTATTCCTCTAGTGTGAATTGAACATCTACTCTCAGCCCCTGTGCTAGGTATTGGAGATAAAATGATTGAATTTTCATGTTAGATGAACTTGGTTGCATTTTGGACTTGATTGGAAGCTGACAAATTCTCCATTCATGCAAGCTTGTTTTTTATGTTCTTTTCCTCCCATAGCCTGTTAGACAGCTCACAGCATTAAAAAAAAGCAAAAACAGGCATTTTGATTTTTCCATCCCAAGGAAAGAAGGTAGGATCAAAAGGTATGGGGTCGAGTGAGTCTGTAGCATCTTGGGGCCAAACCTCAAACACTACCTTTGATCTTCCCACTCCAGGGTCAGCCAAGCTAGGCTGTACCACCTGTTGTTCCCTGCTTTGGAAACTCCTCGGCAGGGTCATCACTATCTTTATTAATATTATTAAGTTGGGTAGCTAGCCTGTCTTTTCACAAGGAATAAAGAGATAATTTGCAGGACAGTTATCGTCCACGTGGCCAGAATTCTTCAGTCAATGGAGTCTGACTACACTGGTTTTTACTCTACAGAGCCTGGAACAATATTTGTTTCTAAAGGCAAAAGAGAATGTTCTGTAGCTTCGTGTGATAACTGAATTGGAAGACTGTCTATGGGCATTTGTGTTGTCTGATTGGAAAGTCCTTCCTGAACTGTCCAGAACCGTGGAGGCCTTCCAGTGTGGACAGCCGTGAGAATGCACTGCTCAGATTTCTGGATGTAGGGAGTATAATAAACTGACACATCCAATTGCTGTGCTCTAAAATCCATCACTGATGCTGCCTGTAAGCAGTTCTCAGCCAGTGACTGAGCATGGCAGGGCTACCAAAGCAGCCCATTCCCGGGAGATATCGGGCTCTTCTATGGTTTTGCCAAGCTTGCCTTAGATCTGCACTATAGCCTCAGACCTTCCGTTCACTCTTCCTTCTCTTTCTCCTTCCCTCAAGGTCAGACCAGCTTTACTCCCAGCCTCCACCAGCTCCCTCCTCATTTCCTCTCATAGGAGTGCCCTGTAACGTATTCGTTTGCTTGGGCTGCCATACAAATACTACAGTCTGGATGGGCTTAAACTATTTATTTTCTCATAATTCTGGTGGCTAACTGTTGAAGATCAGGGGGTAGGAAGTGTTGCTTTCTTTCTGAGGCCCCTCTTCTTGGCTGGGAGATGACATTTTCTCCCTGCATCTCCATGTGGTCTTCCTTCTGTGTCTGTCTGTGTCCTAATTTCTTCTTCCTATGAGGACACAAGTCCTATTGGACTAGGGCCCATCCTAATAATTTCATTTTAACTTAGAGACCCTTTAACCTCTTTAAAATCCTTTTCTGTCTTTAAAGATCTCCAAACGCAGTCACATTCTGAGGTATCAGGGGTTAGGACTTCAGCATGTGAATTTGGGCTGGGGGGACACAATTCGGCCCATAACACCTAATAAATATTTTTCACATTTAATCCTGTCTTGGTGTTTGCTTTTTGGAGGACATGGATCAATACTTCCAGCCTCCTCACTGGTCTCACGGAGTTCAGAGGAGCCTCCAGCAAGTGGAGTGAGAGCTCTCCTTGCCCACTAGAAGTTTTGGTGAGTTCCCAAAGTCTTCAGCATTAACTTAGACTTTCAAACATTTCATTCATTTTTGCCATACACAGTATAGTAAGTTTTGCTCTGATTATCATGATTAGAAGAATTTACTAACAACTGTCATTTATTTTAGTTGTTATCTGACCAAGTATAGCCATTAGTAGGCTTAAATCAAGATGAAGAAATACCTTTCTTCAACCTACTGCTTTATTTAAGCAAGGAATAGAAAGTTTGGTTGTGTCACCCACCACTGGTGATTTTATTATTCCATTTTTATGATAAATTATATTTTATTATTTAAGCTTTATAGGCAGCTTTATGGCTATTGAATTTTTCATTGGCTTTTAAAATAAGGAACAGCCAAGATACGAATATATATTTCTATGGGTAAATAAATAAAAATAATGTTTTAAAGTTCTTCTTTATAAGAGTTCATTCAAAGCTTATCTTCATTATAATACAGTGGGAACATTAATATGAACTAAAACATTCTTTAAAATCTTGAATATTTTCTATATCACAGAAAACAATTCTTTCCTGCCTGGATTGGAATGACCTTCTACCATATTCTTATCCTAGATTTTCTTTAAGACTAAGTTCCAAACCCACTTTCTTCATGTAGCCTTACTTTGGCTGATTGTTGCAAATCACCCCCATTTTTCTGTAAACCATGCGTACTATAACCCTCTCACATGTTGTCTTGGATTTTTCTCCAGTGGTTTCAGATACAACCACTACGCAAGCTGTGGTCTCCGTAGCGAGATTATCAATTTCCAGGCATCTCTTGCTGTGTTGCTTAGATGATAAGGGAAAAACAAAGGACTATAAGATATGGCTCCTGTCACTGTACCCCTTAATGTTGGAAATTGTAAGCAGCAAATCTTGAGGCCCGACTGACAGAAAACGACTTTTAGCACGCAAATCAAATGCCATTTATAACGAAATTAACGATATATATGTATACTGCCATCCTAGTTATTTTGCATATGGTAATTAGCTGTACATGGTAAATATATTTCATATATAACTGTAATTGCCATTTCTTTTACAGAGTCAAACCATGTTTTCAGTTTTTCTTCTCTTCATTAATTCTTGGGTATATATTAAAAGCATCAGGGTCGGCAGATTTTGCTGATTCTATATATAGTATAATTTTAAACACACATGCACCAGCTGGAATTCAGCGTCTGTCCAGCCATGCTTCCTTGGGAGCCTTGTGCTCTGTGGGGCTGAGACACTCTTCAGTCTCTGCTTCCGAAAGCTCCTCAGTCTGCCTCTCTTTTCCTCTCATTCACAAGGCTCCAATAACCCCTGCTCCTTGCTTACGTCTGTCCACCACTGAACTTGTGAGGCAGCAAAACTTTGGGACCTGAGGCCTGGGCTAGTAGACCCAGCAGAAAGTCATACTTTGAGAAAAAGGAGGCAAGTGGGTCGCTGGGATGCCAGTTAAGGTTGTGGCACGAAGTGGGGCAAGGACATAGCAAGAGGTTCTGAAGGGACCATTATTTCACAGTCTTTGGGCAGAAAAGGCAGAAATGGAGGTGGAGGCTTTGGGGGACTCAGATGGGTGGGAGGCCTTGGTGACGGGGCTTGGAAAAATCCCTTCTGCGGGGCTTGCAGCAAGTCCTGAGAGGTGGCTTCTGAAGTCTTGTGCATTCACTCAAGTAAGGCTTTATTCCCTGCAATCCATGGACCAGGGCCCAACTTCAGATATTCAAGAGCTCCTGGATATGTGTTCAAGCATTTTCCATGGGATACTTTTCTGGAGAGAAAGATCTATGCTTTTAGCAAAGGGGTCTGTGACTCAACAAATGGTTAAAAACCATTTCACCAACTTGTAAAATAATTTTTAAAAATCTGTTTTTTTGAGCTGATGATGTTGGGGGAGAGATAGAGAAGGGCATGAAGTGCTAACAGTTGGCACTGGGGAAGGTTGAGAGAAGCAGAGGGATAAGCAGTATTCCATCTCCTCTCTGAAGGTTTCTCCGTCTGTTTATTTATTTTAAATTAAAAACAGGGGGAAAAGGAAAGTAAATGTGAGTCATTAAATGGAACCAGGGACAAGATTAAGATGGCCATAAAACCTGTTTACTTGGCTGGGATGGTGACGAATTCAGCTCTAACCAAAAAGGGAAAACTGGTTGTTTAAAAATGCCATAGGGTCCATAAGAAAAGATAAGAACAATTGCTTCGGAGAAGTTCTGTCCTTGGTACTGAAACCAGACAGGACTCTCTCCCAAGCATCTTAATGAAGGGGATTCTGCAATGTAACAGTGTCCTCACAACCTCCTAATCGTGGACCCATAGTCGAATCCCAAAGAGATGGCTGACTATCAAGTCGCCATTTGGCTTGGTCAGTAGTAGAGACAACTCTGTGGCTCTAATGGGTCAATACTGTGAGGGTCCAACTGCCTGATTCTCTGTTGCTCTTGCTTGTACGTGGCCAGTAGAGTTTCCAGCACGTGGAGAGTCTACATGCCTCAAACAATCCTGTCAGATAAAGGATTCTTTCCACCTAGTTGATGAGACATTGGGTAGCTATATGTTTGCATTAAGATTATAGAGTCTATGTTAAGACTCATATTTATGCCTTAACAGTTATGCTAGGGAAAGGGTAAACATCTTCCTAGGAAAGCTGAGGAGCTTTGGTTAGAATATATGCCTGAGTAGAAAACTACCCCACTTCCACCAAGAAGGATCCAAGAGAGATTTACTATCTGTATCATCATAACCATGCTCCTTAACTTCTCCAGGCCTGAGTTTTCTAATATGTTAGATGTCCTTATGAGTGAAATAAAGCATAGAGCACTGGGCAACTGTTAGTTGTCATTTACTGTTTAATTAATCACCAAAAAACCCTACAACAGCTAGACACAGTTTAAAAGATGTACTGGTCCAAATCTCCAAGAGTTTAATAATCTTTGTTGTAGGTGATACAAAACATATACTGATGAATACCGAGCAAGCCAGCAGGTTGTAATTGAATGCTCAGATATCTGGGGTAAACAGTAGAGGAAGTCAGAAGGGGGAAACATCTGTCAAATTGTCAGGGAATGCTTCGTGGAAAGCGTGGCCTATGAAATTGGAAGAGGGAAAGGCTCAAGTGGAGAGAACAGGGTAGAGAAGGTACCCTGATAGGTAGGCATGTAGAGATGGGAAACTGCAGCGTCTTTGGGGGAAACACTTACCTTTTTTATAGGGCCCTCTACAAAGGATGAGACAAATAATGTTTAGGGATTAAGAAATGGGACAAATTCGATCACAACCCTCCCCACCCGCCCCCGCCCTCGCCCCCCCCCCCTCCGCCACCCAAGGCAGCTTGCCAATAGCCGTGCTATTGACTCATTCCCCACACTATACAGATCCTGATAACTCAACTAGGTGGTAGAAAATGGAGAGGAAGCCTCCTGTGCCCTTTGAGCAAAGAGCTCAGTGTTTAGTGAGGCAGGTAGACTTGTAACTAGGTAATGACCCTGTAGACTGTAGAGATGGGAAGTGAGAGTTGTGAGTGACTGCCCCAAGTGGCCAAAGGAGACATGGGAGAGCAGAGGGGATACAGCAATGTGACCAGCCAATCAAACATGCCAATCACTCGGTTAATGTAGGCAAATAACAAGGGCTTGAGTAAATGTTTCACTGAATTAACTGGTTGCTTGAGTGCATCAACCTAATCAAATGTTTGCTGGCATCATATAGACACAATCTTAACAATGTAAATATTATACTCCCTTGGCTTTGAAATGATTTGATGGGACTGGCCAAGGAATCTGAGCTCCTAGTGGTCTCTAGCCTTGCTTTGACTTTCTGCCCATGGTGAGAAGAGAATTGGTTTTTTATGGACTATTATTCACTGTCTAAAATACAGCTCTGCAAATATTTCCAACATTGACATTAATTCTGTGATTTAGAAAGATATATTTGAAATCTCTTTTTGAAGGCTGAAGTTCTTTGCCTGGCTCTTCACTGGAAACTGATCTAAACCAAGCTGCTTTAGTTTATGACCATAACCACCTAGGTTCTGCTTTCAAAGCTCTGCAGATTTTTTTTCCCATGCCCGTCCTATCCAAGCACTTTTAAAATGACTGGAGTGAAAGTTCAGAGTTTTACGGGCTTTCTTACAGTAGTGCTAATTTTAGGATATTCAATTCTTTTCCAAAAATCCAATTTTGTCTCCATGATCCACTCTACAGCAGTGTTCAAGGTTATTCGAGGGATGAAGTGAGTGCAGTTCTGCTTTTATCCCCTGGAGCTCGTACTATGCACCGCACAGTGAAAACACTGGATTTATGGAAGGTCAGGGATGTACTTCTGTGATGTAGATTGCATAACCAATTTTGTAATCTAACTGTGCAGCCTCCTGGTCTGAGCTTGAGTCAACAGCAAGTACACCTATAAACCTTGCTATTTTGGACTTGGTAGGGAGAAAGAAAGGAGAAGGAACAGGGAGAATTAGGGTTAGGATAGCAGAGTGACAATTGATTGTACAGTTGGGATAGTGGCTTTACCTCTTAAGTTTATTTCAGGGGCAGTATGCCTGTAGTAGGCTCAGATTATAAGGTCTCTAATATGGGCTTTTGTCTCACTATGTTTGCAATCACGTGATCAATTCAGTGACTATAAACTCAACTGCTTCTGGAGGAGGGACCAGGTATGTAAATGTATCGCATCAGGCCAGTTGTGATACAATAGGGAATAGTAGTGCTTGTGGCAAACTGGAGAAGGTACACTCATTTGCGTAGAACAATTAAGGCTTTTGGGCAGGCTGGTTTTGGCTACTGAGCATTACCAGTTTGCAACTACTGAATTAAAGTGCATGAGAAGAAAATATATTTATATGTAACTGCTGAAGAGACGTGCAAATTAATTATACAGCTATGTCCCTGTGTAGTTTGCCTTCTGTGTCCATCTCCGATTTGATTAACAGAATGAGGAAACAGTGGATAGGGACATTCCATCTTGGAGGTTCAAAATTTTCATTCTCTCAGGAAACTATTCCATTAAACCATGGCAATGAATCTTCCAAGATTTAAGTTTTGTGGTATGTCTTCTAGACAGCATAATTTGTGATGCACTGTTAGTACTTATGGGGAAATAATTGAATAGATTAAAAGCAATGTGTTTACACATGTGATTTTAGCTTTCATTATTAATGGAGTCTATTCTTTTTAATGTATGTGTCCAGAATTTATATGAGGGAGAATTATTCTGTGGGTCATCAGTACTATACTTCCTAAAACTTAGAAGTTGTGGTTTAATGTTCAGGAAAGTCCTTCTAGCTAGAGGTTTGTGGGAGAAATGTGCACGCTTTTTTTCATACTCACTAAAATGCCATGATTATGCACATGGGTTTTGGAGACAGAAAACCCAAGTTCCCAGGTTTAAATTCTGGTTCTAGCATTTATGGCTTGTACAACCTTGGGCAAACTACTTCACTTCTTTGATCTTGAGTTTCTTCATATATAAAATGAAGTTTTTATAAGGCTTCAATGAGGTGGTGCAGATAAAATAACCAGATCAGCCCATGGTCCATAATAGGTGTTCAGTAAATAATTAGATATTGTTATTATTACAGTTACAATTAATATTATTAGAGACACAGGTGTTAAAATCTGATACAAGGGCCATGGAGATTATTTGGAGTAAGTCTCAAGGATGATATAAGGCTTAAAATATAGAACCCTGGGAAAAAACTGGAAAAAAAAAAAAGGTTTAAGATTTTTAGGCCAGAGAAGATGAGGCTGAAGAAAGAGTATATTGCTTTTTCTATTGGATCAAAGCATATGTTACTCAGTTCTATAGGTTAAAATAATTTGAAGTTGACATAGAAGAATATTTTTACAATTTTTAGGTGGGGAAAACATTGTTTAAAAAAAGTCAAAAGACAAGGAACAGACTAGGAGACAAAAATCACATACATATACCAAACAGAGAGTTACTGAATATAAATAATCTTTATGATCAATTAAAAAACACATGCAAATAGCATGTGTCCTCACATGGCAGAAAGAGATAGAAGCAGAGCAAGCTCTCTGGCATCTCTTCTTATAAGGGCACTAATCCCATCATGAGGGTCCTGCCCTCATGACCTCAGCTAAACCTAATTATCTCCCAAAGGCCCCTCCTCCAAATACCATTACACTAAGAGTTAGTGTGATGGTATCACACTAACAGATAAAAGCACAAACATGTGTAGAGACAATTCACAGGTAAAAAAATATTTATTTTTACTGTGGTCAAGAAAATATAATTAAAACAAGTTACCCTATTGTCAAAAATCAAGAAAAGAAAGACCTTAAGGCAATTCCTAAAGACCCACTGATTAGGGATATTTAGAATGGCCTTTGAGAGAAGTTCTGGATAAAAGCTCTCCAGATTGTACAGTAAAAATCTTCCCCACTTCAGCCTTCGGTAGAAATAAAACAACAAAAAGCAAAAGCAAAATTTAAAAATAGAAAACTCTTATCCTCCTTATAGAAGAAAACCACAGCTATTTCTCTCATCTCCTCTCATACCCAAATCTGGATGCCGTCCAGTTTGGGAAAAGTGGAGTTCTGAGAAGGGAATGGATGATTTGAGGGCTAACCAGTCTTTTTATATTTTCTTAAACTTCCCATGTTCATGCATAGTTACAGATTTGAGCTATTTATCTCCAGTGGGAATTAAGATTGCTATTGATTTTTTTTGAGTACCCCAAATTGAGGCCGTACACGAACCTTTCCAAAGTACAGGGCTTCGATTTTCTTTAAGGAGCATTGCTAGAAAGATGGCAGGGAGAGTGTTCTTTGGTGGCGGCCTGCAGAACTCAGCTCTTGCAGAGAGTGCATCCTGAGTGGGTGATGAGCAGGGGTGGAGCAATGCCTTTCTGAAATGCTGCTAGAGGCCAGTAAACCAACAATGCAGATGAATTGAATGTGATAGGTTTGCCAGGCAGGAATCTTGGGGCAAGTAGGGATGCACGATTAGGTGAAATGCCAAAGGAAAAATGTGAGAGATCTGTTAGAGCATGTCTGTGAGGACTAAGTTCCTAGCAGGAGCCCAGTGATGTCAAGAAGGGCTCACAATGCTGGACTCTTGAAACTGTAGCTCTGAAAATGCTGGACTATAAAATTTTCTTTCAAGATTTAAATTTGGAATAAGAAATAATGAAAAACTAGGCTCTCTAATTAGAGAGGATGGTATTATAGGATAGATTATGGAGAAAAGGAAGAAAACTCAATCTTAATTTTCTTCTATTTCATCCTTTCCAGCAGAGCAAATAATCTTCAAATTGGGAAAGGGCAGGACAAGTAGTATAAATAATATGACCGGGCTTCCCTAGTGGTGCAGTGGTTGGGAGTCCGCCTGCCGATGCAGGGGACACGGGTTCGTGCCCCGGTCCGGGAAGATCCCACGTGCCGCGGAGCGGCTGGGCCCGTGAGCCATGGCCGCTGAGCCTGCGCGTCCGGAGCCTGTGCTCCGCAACGGGAGAGGCCACAACAGTGAGAGGCCCGCGTACCGCAAAAAAAAAAAAGAAAAGAAAAGAAATAATAATATGACCAACTAGTTAATTCCTGCTATGCACTGAATTATATCCCTCCAAGATCCATAGGTTGAAACCCTAACTCTTAGTGTAATGGTATTTGGAGGAGGGGCCTTTGGGGGATAATTAGGTTTAGGTGAGGTCATGAGGGCAGAGCCCTCATGATGGGATTAGTGACCTTATAAGAAGAGATGCCAGAGAGCTTGCTCTGCTTCTATCTCTTTCTGCCATGTGAGGACACATGCTATTTGTAAGCTAGGAAGAGAGTCCTCACCAGAACCCAACCGTGCTGGCACCGTGATCTGGGGCTTCCAACCTCCAGAACTGGGAAAAAATAAATTTCTGTTGTTTAAGCTACCCAGGCTGTGGTATTTTGTCATGGCAGTCTGAGATGATACAATTTCTAAGAGAGATGAGGAGGTAATAGAAGAAAATCTAGGCATTGTCAGTGCTCTGGGCTCAGACATAGGACTTCCCCAATACTAAAGGAATGTGAAGATTTGACACTGGAAATGGGGGGCAGGTTGGGGATGTTCTGCAGGCATTTATGGAGCTTAAGAGGAGCCTGAAGATGGATAGGTAGCCAGATTTTCAAAAATGATATAAAGAATTTTGAAAAATCAGAACAACCATATCGATGTTAATCAGGATAGTCTGTGATAATTTATAAAATAATTCACTAGTTGCTTTTATGAGGAAAGGAAGCAAACTATCTATATATCATACTAACTTAAACATACCTTCAAGAATAAGGTGATCTTATCTATAGATCATGGGACTGTTGTAGATATCATATTTTCATTTCTCCAGAGTATTCTTTTTTATAAATTTATTTATTTTATTTATTTATTTTTGGCTATGTTGGGTTTTTGTTGCTGTGCGTGGGCTTTCTCTAGTTGAGGCGAGTGGGGGCTACTCTTCGTTGCGGTGCGTGGGCTTATTGTGGTGGCTTCTCTTGTTGTGGAGCACAGGCTCTAGGCGCGTGGGCTTCAGTAGTTGTGGCTCGCAGGCTCAGTAGTTGTGGCGCACGGGCTTAGTTGCTCTGCAGCATGTGGACCTGGACCAGGGCTCGAACCCATGTCCCCTGCATTGGCAGGCGGATTCTTAACCACTGCACCACCAAGGAAGCCCTCCAGAGTATTTCTTAAAAGCTCTAGAGTTTTATAAAAACAAAGGTGGTGGCAGGGATTAGAATGTGGGCTGCAAGAGGGCAACATTAGGCAGATTTAGGTGGATTTGCAGTTGGGTGAGCAGCCATATGCAAAAAGTGCCAGTCCAAATGGATGTCCCTAGGACACCCCAAGGCTCTGACTTGGTTCCATTCTCTGCAGGTCACTGAAAACAATTGTCTAAGTGAAGACATTGCAAATGTGTTTGTCATATTTGCAGGTAATAACAACTTGAATATGTCAGTATGATATCCAGATTAAAAACAAACCTCCGGAGACGAACAAAAGGGCAAAAGCAAAAGGGAGAAATGTTACAGAGCTAAATGTAAGATTCAACATTTACATGTGAAAAAGTCACTTAAGCCAGTGTAGGAGATGAAGGTGTGACATTTGTCCACCCATAGAAAGGAATCTGAGGTCTGTTGACCATACATTTAACGTGAGCCAACTATGTAGATCCTCTGCTGAAAAAATTAACCCCACACAGAAAATACCCAAATCCTAATGCAAGTGCAGCTGCATTAACAGAAAAGGAGGGTCCAACCCTCAGGAAGTGCTAGTCCGACTGCTTATCACTGGTAGAGCACTTCTTAAACGCGCTATTAGTGCTTCAAAGAAAGGCAACCAAGATGGTCAGTGCAGGTCTGGAAACCATGGGGCATGAGAACCCTGGAGAAGAAAAGGAGTCAGGGTCATCATCTCTATCTGGGAACATTTGAAAGGGATGCTACGAAGAAAAAAAAGGGGTTATTCTATTGTTGTATTGGGCAGAGATACATAAAATGGATAAACATTCTCTTGATTTCAAACCACTAGGGCTCTTCAGTATGTAATGGGCTTCATTATGGTGTAACTTCTTGTTTTAGAAGCGTTCAAAACAGGATTCATTTAACAAATCTTTAATGAGCACCTACTAATTGTCCAGTGCTTTTCTGGGTGCTGAGGGTAGACCGAGGTGGTGGAGAGTAACAAAGGAGCGAGTTGAGAGCGACAGAGAGTAAAGCATTACATGGCAGTGGTATTTTCCCCCTTAGTCTTGGAATTGGAGCTTCAGCTCAAAGCTGAGGACCTGAAGAACTCAGTGAGACTCTGTGTTCAAGGTGCTGCTGGCCCCCGGAACAGCCCTCCTGCAGTGCTTCTGAGAGGCACCAAATAAGAATGAGCTTTTACCACTACACCCACTCTCACCAGCCAATGTAAGTAGGCTGGAAGTGGTAGGAGTCAGCATTTTGGCGATGCATATTCAGAGCTTGGCTATTCCCTTCCCTCCCTGTGACAGAGAGGTAGGAGGGCCTTTCCCTTCCTTGGAGCTAGGTGAGTAGGGCTTAGAGTGAACCGACCCTGGGCGTGTCTCCAGAATGGTGGAGTAGCATCTCATTCCCTGGTAGAATCTGTAGGTCTTTTTTGATGCTGTCTCTGGAGTAGAGCAGGAGAAGTTTTGGAGAGTATTCGTGGAGCCTAGCAGTGAGGCTGCATCCCTGACTTCTCTCTAAAGAGAGTAAGAAGTGAGTATTTTATCTGTACCCTTGAAGATGAAAGGACATGTGTCTAAAGGCAGAACCCAGAGGTCCACTGGAAGAACCCAGGACAGGGGAGCGTGGTGTGGCTGGGGAGAGGGGGCAGTGTTTACGCCATGCTGGTTACTGGCAGCTGATAAGATGGGGAGCATGAAGCCTCCAGTAGTTAGGTTGGCTCCACTTGCAGTATTTGGGGAGTAGCTGAGTACAGGAACTGGACCAAGTCTTGGGGCTCTTAACTTGGGAAAAGGCAAAGGTACCGTGGCTGCTCTCCTGGAAAGGTAGGGGGAAGAGTGTTTCCCTCAGAAAACCCCACTTCTCATCTCAGCAGACTCATTAGAACCATCCTGAATCACAATAAGACAGAGAAAACCGGGCTTCCCTGGTGGCACAGTGGTTGAGAGTCCGCCTGCCGATGCAGGGGACACGGGTTCGTGCCCCGGTCCGGGAGGATCCCACATGCCGTGGAGCGGCTGGGCCCGTGAGCCATGGCCGCTGAACCTGCGCGTCCAGAGCCTGTGCTCCACAACGGGAGAGGCCACAACAGTGAGAGGCCCGCGTACCAAAAAAAAAAAAAAAAAAAAGACAGAGAAAACCTTTACCACCAATGCATGTCCAGGCACATAAAAAATTCTCTTCAATGATAGTGGCGGAGGTTGTGTCTGTGTGTCTCTATGAGAACTCTTTGTACTTTCAGCTCAGTTTTGCTGTAGACCTAAAACTTCTCTGAAAATTAAAGTCTATTAAAAAAATGATAGCTTATCTGACAGGAGTCTCCCTCTCTCAGAGTTGTCGAGAATTGATATGATTTTAATTGCTGAATGAAAGCAGCTATAGCCGTTTCTACTGAGAGCAAGCCTAGCTCCTCTATTTTTCAGAATTACAGAGATTTAGCTAAACAGAGATAATAGAGTTTGCTCCTGGTCAGCTATCTTGTGGACTGTCTTTGGACAGGATATTGACAGCCACTGAGCTGTACATGACTTGCAAGAGAAAAAAGAGGTAAATGTTGAAGGTACAGGAGACTCAGAGGAATGTTTACATGTATGCCCGCCGCAGCCCTGGGGAACATACCAAACGCCTAACACATGGTTGCTCATGTGAATGAATGAACAGATGGACCGGTGAACTAAAGAGGACTCTTATTTTATTATTATTTTTGGCTGCACTGCACGGCACGTGGGACCTTAGCTCCCTGACCAGGGATCGAACCTGCATCCCCTGCATTGGAAGGTAGAGTCTTAACCACTGGACCACCAGGGAAGTCCCTAAAGAGGAGGCAGCTCTTGATCCCTGAAGTAGCACATAGTGGAACTAAAAACTCATGCTCTGGCAGGGAGGATGGGGGAAAATGCTGTCATACTCCAAAAGTCAAACAAAATAGGAGAGAGAAAGAGAGAGAGACTAACTTCCTTCTCCTGGCTGTGGTGGGTGAGACTGAGGTTCTCTGAGAGTCCAGTGTCTGGGAGCAGAAGAGTGAGGGAATTGAAAGAAAGAAAAGAAGTGTGTAAACATAGTGGATTTCACTCCAGTCTCTCCCATAAGACCCTACGGTCTAACCTGTGACGGGGGCAGGGAAGAGAGTAGCTTTGAATGAACTTTGAGATGAGTAGTATTTGAAAATGAAGAGGCTCAAGTCTTAAAGACCAAATTGAGACAGCTGTCAACCACAGGTGGCTGAGAAGCTATGGATTTTGGCCAAGATGCCTTAAAGGACTCATTTCTTCTCGAGAAAGGGGGATTGACATGGCACTGTTAGGGACACTCTTTTGTATTTATATCCCAGTAAGTGGAGATTTCTCCAAAAATTGGTTACATAAAAAAAAAGTCATAGAGAGAAGTGAAGGAAATACAATTGAATGGGTACTAGAGCCAGATGGGAGGGGGCAATGGGATGGCAGGACTGAGATGCTTTTCTAGGTATGGGGTGGGGGGCATTGCCCTGAGGATGTAGGCTTTGAGCTGAAGAGTTTGTGGGAAGAGATAACAGGTGGTGTGAGCTTTGTAGGCAAAGGCAACAGCAGGCGCTAAGGCCCCGAGGTGGGAACAGGCTTGGACAAGGCAAGGAACAGAAAAAAGGACAGTTTGACTAGAAGTGGGGAAGACATGGCATGAGACAAGGTCATGGATTAGTTCCTGGGAGGCGTCGTGCCCACAGGATAAAGTTGGGTTTTATTCTCGGTGTGAAGTTAAGTCTTTGGAGGGTTCATTCAGGAGAGGGATGTGGTCTGATGTATGTGAGATGACGTGAGTGCTGTGTGGAGAATAGGGAGAATGAGGGCAGGAGTGGAAGCAGGGAGACCAATTCAACAGCAACTCTCTCTATTTTCTCAGTTGAAAGAGACAAAAAAGTATTAAATCTCAGTTGTTGGGGTCATCAGTAATGATGATTAGAGAAAAGATCAAGGAAACACTGGAAACTCCTGCTGGCCAATGCTGGATAGGTCACTTTCTTTCTCTTTCGGTTCCATAGCACTTGTAAAATAATTGCTATTAAAATATTAACAGCTGCCATGTATTGAGCGCTTACTCTGTGCCACGCCCTGTGCTAGGCATGTTAATTACTCTTACCTTATTTAATCCTCACAGGAATGTGCACCAGAGATGCTGTAGAAGAAATGGCAGCTGTTAATAACCAAATACAAGACTTGACAAGCTATCAGCTTAGTCAAGCAAACGTTTAGCCATGCAGTGATTTAAAACCAATTCCGTATTTGACTAAATTCCATCTTTGTAAACAACTACTTTATTTACAGACTTTCGTATCAAAAGGAGCACTTGAAACTTTCTTCTCTAGTTGCAGAGATATTTTGAAGTCACAGGCATTGCCAGGAATACATCTCAGAAAAATTACCAAATCATTTTCTAAAATGCCCTTCAGATGTTATGGGTTTTAATAGGCTGACATGTTATGGTATAGAGAAAAAACACAGTGGGACCCACTCTTTATGGAGGGCCTTGCTTCAATAAGCAAACAAGATTCCGTGGAGCTGTGCAAACGTTGAATGAGGGATGACCACGGATTTAAATTGGAAATTTTTTGTCAGCCAAGGAGAGGTTTTTGGTCTGTCTCCATGAAATCAATTTTACAGGTTTTACTTGATGAAATGATCAAAGCCTTTTGCTTCTGAGCAAACATTCCTTCGAAGTGTAAAATTAATAGTTTAAAACTTAAAGGAGAAATAATCATGGTTTTAGATTTCAGAAGATGACCAGTTATTGTGAATATTTGGAAAGAGAAATTTCTGATTTAAAAACACGTTTCCAGGCTTAGAAATTAACTTATCTTTTTTCTGTATAGGGAGAAAGTATTCTCAGTGTTTGTCCCCTTTGCACATACTATGCCATTCTCCAAACAGCATGAGGGTTGTTGGCACAAACTGATAATGAAGACTTAAAAATATGTTCTGCGGGCTTCCCTGGTGGCGCAGTGGTTGAGAGTCCGCCTGCCAGCGCAGGGGACACGGGTCCATGCCCTGGTCCGGGAAGATCCCACATGCCGCGGAGTGGCTGGGCC